>NW_025865013.1:0-1146 GCF_002878395.1 Capsicum annuum
TATACGGTTGTTTACTAATATAAGGTTATAAGGTTAAACAGTGGTCGTTAAGGTTATAAGGTTGTTTACTAATATAAGTTTGTTTACTTAACTGTGGTTATAAGGTTAAACGTTGGCCGTTAAGCTTATAAGGTTATAAGGTTATTAGGTTAAACGATGGCTGTTAAGCTTATAAGGTTGTTTACTAATATAAGGTTATAAGGTTAAACGGTGGCCGTTAAGGTTATAAGGATGTTTACTAATATAAGGTCATAAGTTTAAACGGTGGTCATTAAGGTTATAAGGTTGTTTACTAATATTAGGTTGTTTACTTAACGCTAGTTATAAGGTTAAACGGTGGTCGTTAACGTTATAAGGTTGTTTAATAATATAAGGTTATAAGGTTGTTTAATAATATAAGGTTATAAGGTTAAACGGTGGCCGTTAAGGTTATAAGTTTGTTTACTAATATAAGGTTCTTTACTTAACGGTGACCGTTAAGTTTTACATATAGATTAGGCTTTAAACGGTGACCGTATAGATTAGCAGGTTGGTCTCAAAAATAAAACTATAACATTTATGGAACAGGAAGAGAATACACATGGTCTCAACAAATATTCAAATGTAAGATCTATCACTTTCAACTCCAGAAACAAAGTGGAAAACAAAATAGTGCTAACCCGGGGACTTCTCCTTGTCTAAAAGCATGTTCAACTTCAGAGTCACCAGTGTGATTGTGAAAACAATCCTGAAAATAATGATAAATGTTATGTCTAAAGAATTAAAGAAATCCAAACAACAAAATTTCTTATAAGACAAAAGAGTTTACACTCAGGCAACCAACAAAAATCTGAATGACAGAAGCACCAGCTTGAGCAGCAGCAGTAGCTTGACAAATGCTAAAAAGTCGAGACAAAAGTTTCTAATAGAGTTAGGTTAGAAAAGGAAATTCCAAGCATTCACCTGCAAGATATATTGCATGTGGACTTTGAATGGAATTGGAAGTGCCAAGGTTTTGATCGCTTTTACTGCTATTCTTAGTTTTGGATCTAGTGGCACCTGCAAATGAAAAAGTGTTAGTGCCTGTTGACCCCGTTAGAGAAAAAAGCTACTAAGGAACCTCTGGTGCGACTTATAGGGGATTGAATTTCACTTTCATCAATTGCT
>NW_025865014.1:0-1920 GCF_002878395.1 Capsicum annuum
TCGAGTTTCTTCGATTTTCAAATAAAATCACAAAAATTATTTTTTCCAAATAAATGCATTTTAAAATAGTTTTTTTAACATTTAATTAAAGATTTTACATTTTTGTTATTGAAATGAATATTTTATCAAATTAGACTTTTATTGATTAAACTTGAAAACTAATTCAAATGGATAAAGTCTTGATTTTAAATATGATTTATTCTCGAAATATTTTATTTGGATAAATATTTGTTGGATTTTTATCAAATTAAGAAACTCGAGGTTAATTTGTTACTTGATTCGTGCCAGATTGCGATTCAATTTAGTGAATGAATTAAATATGACCTCAATTGAAATCCAATTGGCCCAATTGTAATGCAACCAATAGATATTTAATTTGGTTAGAATTTAAATAAGTCGTTTAAATTGTAATACAATCTTAATCCCAAAAGTTACCATTTCTTAATTGAGATTATTTTAATCGAATTAAATTTAATTTGAGTTATTCTTAATCTAATTAAATCTAATTAGGGTTATTTAATAACCCAATTAGATTTAATAGGGGTTATTAAATAACCTCAATTTAAGGCCCAATTGCTCCAATAACCCGCCCATTCCCCTTAAATATTCAACAGCCCATTACAACAACATAAGCCCACTCCAAAATCAGTTGGCCCGGCCTACTACCCTATTTCTCCTCTTTTCCACAAAACCCTTTAACACAATTTCAGCAGCAAAGCTGCTACAATCAACCAACTTCAACCAACAATCTCAACAACGACGATCTCAACCACCCAAAGACCCGATTAATCCCTAACCATGTCAACCCGTATCCCGCGAAACCCATGCCCGTTCCACTCGATTTCAAACGAGAAAATCCTAGAATAGTTGGTTGATTTTCACTGGTTCTTGAGTATAATTTGTTTTGGTTAAAAGATATTGGTCCACCCATTTTGAAAAGGGGGAAAAATCCAAAATGGAGTACCATTTTTCTGATGAAAACTGAAGCGGGGAGGGGGGGATAGAAATTTCAAATTTCAAAATCTCCTTCGAAAATCCCCGATTTACCCCCATACGTCTTCTATATAAAGACCCTTGGGGTCACTCTTTTGGGGGGTCTTTTTTTTCTCTTCTTTCAGGAGATTTTTGGTTTGAAAGTGGGTGTTGGAAAATCTTGAGTCCGAAAAGAAGGAAAAATTCTCAAAAAGGCAGAAACACAAGAAAGGAAATTTTGGTTCGAGAAGCGAAGGGAGAAAAGAAAAGAGAGAAATTCTTGAGAAAATTCAGTCTCGAATAGAAATTATGTTCTGGTTTTGAGAGTTCGTCAGCTAAATTAGAGTATCGAGTTGACGGCAAAGAAGTTTTTCTGGTGATCGTGATCTCCGTACTAGTTCGTCGTCTCATTTTTCTGCTCCCAAAAGGTAACATTCCACTTCCATTTAAGTTTTCAACTACTTCTTCTTCATCACATCATTCTGTAGTGAAAAGTATTGTTCTAATGATCTTGTGCTGGATTGTTCGCTGTAGACGCCATTTGATGGCCATAGGTTTTATTATGATGCTTGTTACTATGATGTTCGTTGTTTCTTGCTCCAGTTAATATCGTGTGCTTTGATTCACTTTAAAGTTTATTGTTTTATGACAATACCGTCAAATAATGGTTACTGTTTCTTTTGAGCTCTACCTGTCGTAGATATACACTTTTGGTTGTCATTATTGTGCTACAAATTTTATGTCGTTAATCACCAGCTTGTCATGCCCTGAGTATTGTAGTTTTTAACTGACAAATTCGTTGTTTTAAGCCCTTTTATTGTTCTAGTTTAGTATTGCTAGTTATTCACTCACTCTTGGGTTTGTTTCATGATTGTTTTCTAATTAATCGTAAGCTTGTGAAGATGTTCCTCAAATCCCTCTCGACAAGAAATGTCAAGAAAGGATAAC
>NW_025865015.1:0-2531 GCF_002878395.1 Capsicum annuum
TGTAAAAGTTACATGATGATCACTACGGCTATACACAAAAGTAGTACAGTACTTCTACATACTACTTGCAAAAAAACCATTCCAACTTCAAAATAAAGAGCTTTACCATAATAATAAATCATATCATTGTTGAAGTAGAGCCAAATCTTTATTGACGATATCAATATCACAATGATGTTGGAGAGGAAGGTTTTCTTCTCTTTCTAGTCCATTTTTGTTCAAATGAGGCACTTTGTAATTATTGCCGCCACTATCTTTCATCACCTCAATCATACAAGATTGTAAAGTAAGAAATAGATGATTGAGTTGTTTCGCTTTCATTTCATCAAAAGATCTTTCCACTGCTTCCACTAACTCATCAACATTTTTAGGGCCCTTTTGATATTGAAGACTTTGGATTGCTCTAAAAAAAACAAGATCTAAAACATTTATATCTGGACTGTTCGATGGTTGAAAACACAATCTAATGTCAAATCCATCTTGTTGGGTAGCTTCAATAAATTCCAAATCATTGTTACCAATATGTGGCCTTGAATTATCTTGTTGTAAAAAGATAGGATTATTTGAATCGAAAGCTGGCCATTTTGCTCTAATAGCAGGAAGAACTTTCTCTATCAAGCAAGCTCTAGTGATATCTTTAGTTACTGACTGAATGGACTTTGTTTCCATAGTTCCTGCTATTCGATTTTATCTATTCCGCTTAGCTGGTTCCTTAACTACAAACGAAAAAAATACCTATTTTTCAAGAAAACAACTCAATTCCATTTTCATCAAATCGAGGACGGGCTACAGCAGCCATAAACATAACCTTTGGAATAAAATTTTTACTTTTGGAGGAACGATACGGATCTGGCTCATGCTCTCCAGGAAGCAGGTAGTACCTTTCAACTTTTTTGGACAAAAAAAACCACTTTTCGTCGATATGAACATAATTAAACATATTCATAAACATGGGATTAATGTGCATTGTATTCTGATCAATCATTGAGAGGCAGTATTGAAGTCGTACCTTTTTGTTTCCTTCGGCTAACTGAGGCTTGATGGAATTAGAATGTGGCCGAAGAGTTCCATCTTTCACACGCCGAAAGACGGTTGATTTTGCCATGTTCATCGCAAAAGCCAAAGATCGAATATTTGTTCGACGACAAAGTGGAATTTCTTTGACTTGATTAATGTCGACTCCAATCCGTTTTCTTCCAAATTTACCTGTAAGTATTAGAGACACATCTAACGACGACATACCATTATCAACTGATGATTGACATTGTTTCCAAATGCGCTGAATAGTTCTTATTGATTTCTTGAACAACATCGCAGCTTGTGTTATAGATCCGTATTTAAGACTTCCTTCCTTACTTTTATTCAAAAGAAACTTTGTAGTTTCTTGACTTTCTTCTAATTTCAATCATTTATTTCTGAAGGTTGAGTCTATAGGTACGACAAACCTCACCTTTAGAGTAATGGTAAAAATAAGAGTGGAGATAAAAGGAACAATTTGGAAATTATCCAATACAAAAGAAAGGATATAGTAACCAGAAGATACAAAAGAACATCTCTCAAATGAAAAGAAGATTTGGCGCCACAAAATAACCATTTGCTAAAAATTCAAATAAAAAGTAGGTTTAGTGCCCAAAAATTGAAAGCAAAATCAAATCAGAAATGTAAATTTTTCGTTGAAATTCCGTGCATGCCGGCAAATTGGTCCTATTTTCTAGAAAATTGAATTTTGCAATAACAAATTTTTCTAAATTGTTGATAGAGAAAATGAGAGAAAAATTTTAAATTAAAGCGATACACTGATTTGGACTACTTAACTCTTTGCAAAAGAGACAGCCAGTTATGTAGGTGGTGTATATTTTTAGTAGATTTTTCTTTAATACTGTAGTCTCTGTTGCATTTTTTTAATTATTGTGAAATTTAATAAAAGTACCTAGTGGTCCAATACTTTTTTAAGAGGGGTAATTTAGTAACTTTAGAAACGTCAATGCCTATTTCTTAAATATCGTGTCCGGTCAAATGGCGACATATAATTTCAGATGGAGGGAGTGGTATGATATTCAATGATCATCAATCCATAAGCAAATTACTTTCTGTAGTTCCCAGTAGGTTACAATGAGTCGGTCCGATTCAAACCTATTGCTCTATACAACTCTTAAGACAAATTTATAAAATCAATCTTCTGTAAATAGAAAATGTAAATCAAAAATAAATCTTTAGAGCAAGTAAAAAGGACCAAAGGATACCAAAAATTAATTAGTATCGCAGAACAAGAAGATATCCAAAGGATAATTGAATTAGTTAGTACCATAACATTATTAACTACAGATCTAGAGAAAATAGATTAAAACTTGAATTAATTAATTTGTATAATAGATCAATAATAATAACAGATTTGAAATAAAAGGATTAAGGCTTGAAATAGTTAGCATCATGTATCATATATATAACAAACATCAAATGAAAACTTGCTCGAAAACTTGCTCTACCATCAAAGATGCACTTACCAAAAATAAATCATGATGGACTAATAA
>NW_025865016.1:0-1071 GCF_002878395.1 Capsicum annuum
GCCTTCAGTTTCCTTTATTTATAGAACAAAAAAACTTTGCAAGCATCTTTACACGTTTTTTAAATGCTAACCTATAAGTAAAAAAGGCTAGTACCTAGGCTAGTACCCTAAAAAGTCTAAAGTCTTCATAGCCTTAAAAATTTCTACAAGTCTAGAAAAGTCTACATAGGCAATAGTTAAAATTCGTAAAGACTAAAAATCTATACAATGAATTCAATATCTTGTCTCCGTTGATGTTGTCGTATCTGCTATATCTCCATTATTACTTCTTATCTTATCTTTCCAGCTGGAATTTTGTCTTCTTGATTTTTATTCTAGATGTACTTCTGGAATAATGTTATCTTCTCCATTACATCTTGAACATTAGTGATCTGGATATTTGTGTCTGATTATTTTGCAATATCTTGTCAGTAGTCCGTCTGAAATAAATCCTTTTTTAATTGATCTTGCGGTAGATTGTTTTTCTGGGTTGAGTAATGTCATTATCCATTGTCTGACATCTTCCATATCTGTTTGTCGTAGCTCTTTTGAATTTGAGTAAATCATTTGATGATCTCTCGAATAATAGCTCCATATTGGGTTTCCATTGGTATAATTATTTGCTAGTTCTTGGATAATTGTAGCTAGTCCAATAAGTCGTTTATTTCCGTAGAAATCGGGTATCTCAATTCTGGGCATTTCCGGTTGCTGTGTAATATCTTCTGGTATGATCATATCTCTGGTTAGTCCTATTTTTACAACTTGTATAACTGGTTTTATTTCGTCATATAGTAACTCTGCTGGTGCAGTATAACACTTTATGTAAAATAGATTTCCTTTCGTTATCCTTATGTAGGTGGTGAATATCTTGTGTAATTCTTCCATAGCTGTTAATTCTTCTCCGTCTTGGGTGTATATGGTGTTTAATAGTCCATAGTCAAAAACCATTTACACCAAAAACACAAAAAGACCACTTGTTCATACCCCCACAAGTTACCACATGCCGAGATAGCCTAAACCAAGATAAAAAAGTTTACAACTACACAGCCCAGAAATACATAGAAAATATCTACAGAGTACAAACTTTTCTAA
>NW_025865017.1:0-1264 GCF_002878395.1 Capsicum annuum
CGGCTTCTACAGCACCATTGGCCTTTGGGCGATATGGAGTAGAATTTCGATGTGCGATCTTACACTATTGACATACTTCTTGCATCAAATGACTATTGAGATTGGCAGCATTGTCTGTAATGATCGTCTTAGGAATTCCAAATCTACAAATGATATTGGCATGAACAAAATCTACCACAGCCTTCTTTGTCACTGACTTGAAAGTTACTGCTTCTACCCACTTTGTGAAGTAGTCAATGGCTACCAAGATGAATCTATGCCTATTTGATGCCTTCGGCTCAATCGGTCCAATCACATCCATTCCCTAAGCCACGAACGGCCATGGAGCGGCCATTGCATGTAACTCAACAGGAGGAGAACGTATCAGATCACCATGTACCTGACATTGATGACACTTTTGAACAAATTGAATAGAATCCCTTTCCATAGTAAGCCAGTAATAACCTGCTCGAAGAAACTTCTTTGACAAGACATGACCATTCATATGCGACCTGCATACTCCAGAGTGTATTTCAACCATGATTGCCAAGGCTTCTCTCGCATCTACACCCCTCAAAAGTCCCAGATCTGGGGTTCTCTTATACAAGATTCCCCTACTTAAGAAAAATCCACTAGCCAAACGCCTAATAGTCCTCTTTTGATCATTGGTGGCATATGCTGGGTATTCTTCTGACTGAATGTACCGCTTGATATCTAAGAACCAGGGTTCTCCATCGAGCTCTTCTTCAACCGCATTACAGTAAGCATGCTGATCACAACTCTGTATATGTACTGGATCGATGTAGGCTTTGTCAAGATGTTGAAGCATTGAAGACAGAGTGGCTAAAGCATCAGCAATTTCATTATGAATCCTTGGAATATGCCTAAATTTTACTAAAACAAATCGTTGACATAGCTCCTGCAAGCATTGTCGATACGGGATGAGCTTCAAATCTCACGTCTTCCAATCGCCTTGAATTTGATGGATGAGCAAATCTGAGAATACCGGCTTCATACTCTGCCATATTGTTAGTACAGTAAAATCGAAGTTATGCTGTTACTGGGAAATATTATCCCGATTCAGAGATAAGAACCGCACCTATTCTGACTCCTTTCATATTGACAGCTCCATCGAAGAATAACCTCCAACCTGGATCAGCATCTATACGACTTTATCAACACACGACACTTCTTCGTCAGGAAAATATGTCTTTAATGGCTCGTACTCTTCATCGATAGGATTCTCAGCAAGATGATCTGCCAAGGCTTGGGCTTTCATGGAGGT
>NW_025865018.1:0-4626 GCF_002878395.1 Capsicum annuum
AGACATGATATATTAAATTAATTTATTAAAAGTATAATCATAGATGATTAATGTATATGCTACTTGTATGAAAATAGGTTTCCCATGCTCTAGACAGATTGTGTACTTAGCTGGTCATGTTAGAGACAAAATCTGCCAACATGGCTTTTGAAGTACCTATCATAGAGAGAAGTACCTATCATCTCTCCCACTTCAGTTTATTTCCACTCTTAAGATCCGTTTTAAGATCCCATTATAATTTTGTTAGGGATTGGATGTCTGATCCATTTTAAGACCGCATTCAAAGGCTTGTAATTTATTACAAGTCTAGGGGTGCCGCGCTCCTTTTCTGCACTGTTATTAACATAAAAGGCAGAGCAACTCCAGGGGGAGTTAGAGCTTCTAATAATACCATTCTTTAGAAGATGGTCAATTTTCTTTTTGCAGATTTCCATTATTTCATGGTTCATTTGGATGGGTCTGGCTTTAGTAGGAATGGTTTGTTCGTCAAACCCTGGAACGTAAGGAAGTTCAACCAAATGTTTTTTCCTTTCTCAGATGGTTTTACGAATGGTGGGTATACTTTGGAGGAATCAAAGAAATCCTCCCTCAGCAATTTCTTAACCGTTTCTCAGAGTTTTGCGCAAAAGAAGGATGCGTAACCCTTCCCGAGCACATCCAAATGTGCAAATTCTTCATTAAGAAGAGAGTATCTTACATCATCTCCTGGAACTTTGCTAAAGGAGAGCAAGATAGAATTAAATATCTATCCAAAGAAATAAAGGTTAAAGGCTGGACCCCAAAGCCAGTAGCTCCAAAAACCCCTGACAAAGGAAGAAAAACAGCATCCTCATCAAGTGTCTCTCAAGATAAACAGGCACTTAGAGAAAGATTAAAAAGGCTTTACAGGATATGGAATGCCAAGAAACTACCAACGAAGAAGTACTCCAGCTTCTAGAAGAAGCCTCTTCCACTGGAAGCAGTGACAACAACGGGGATATGTTAAATCCCAAAGGAATTGCTAGGGCCTATATGGACCCCTACTAAGAATGAAGAAGCGACCACTTCGAAAGGTAGAGGTTCAAAGAATCGGAATTACTTTTTGAAGAGGCATTCTACTATTCCTAGCAGGGAATCTTATAAACCCTACCAGCTTTAGACAACAATCAGAAGAATCTGCTTTTCTAAAAAGAAAAGGACAAATTTGCTCAGACAGCACATCTGCTTTTTCAAAAAGCATCTCCACTCAGAACATCTGCTTTTCAAAAAGGCATTTTCACTCAAGAAAGGAATCTACTTTTAGAGATTAAATCCAAGCCTTACAAATGTACACACTAGATGTATAATTTACATTTATCTTGTCTATATAAGACAGCTTGTAATCTAGGAGAAGGCATCCAAAAATTTCCTAACTCTAGAAAATTCTCTCTTGCCCATTCTCTTGTAAAACCTACTGTTTTGTAATTTTTTCTTTGAAGTTCTAATAAATTTGTAAGTTGTTTTATCTTTCTCTTTACTTTGCATACTATTTCTTTATAATTCTGAAGATTGTTTTTAAGACTCAAACGATTAATGCCTTGTCACGAAGAAAACCCCCCCAAACCCGTTATTCAGCCTTTTAGCATGAAATAGGTTATGTCAAAGTTTGACAAGCCTGTAGAACCTTCTATTGCTGATCTCAAAGGAGAAATCTCCACCCTAAAGGGAGAGATCAAGAATCTCTTATAAGATTCCCTGCTAGGAATAGTAGAATGCCTCTTCAAAAATTAATTCCGGTTCTTTGAACCTCTACCTTTCGAAGGGGTCGCTTCTTTATTCTTAGTAGGGGTCCATATAGGCCCTAGCAATTCCTTTGGGATTTAACATATCCCCGTTGTTGTCACTGCTTCCAGTGGAAGAGGCTTCTTCTAGAAGCTGGAGTACTTCTTCGTTGGTAGTTTCTTGGCCTTTCCATATCCTGTAAAGCCTTTTTTAATCTTTCTCTAAGTGCCTGTTTATCTTGAGAGACACTTGATGAGGATGCTGTTTTTCTTCCTTTGTCAGGGGTTTTTGGAGCTACTGGCTTTGGGGTCCAGCCTTTAACCTTTATTTCTTTTGATAGATATTTAATTCAATCTTGCTCTCCTTTAGCAAAGTTCCAGGAGATGATGTAAGATACTCTCTTCTTAATGAAGAATTTGCACATTTGGATGTGCTCGGGAAGGGTTATGCATCCTTCTTTTGCGCAAAACTCTGAGAAACGATTAAGAAATTGCTGAGGGAGGATTTCTTTGATTCCTCCAAAGTATACCCACCATTCGTAAAATCATCTGGGTATAATGGCTTCTACCATAGAAGGACAATATTTAACAAACCAGGTATGTCCTGGTCGAACATAGAGGAAATTGAACCAGGCAGACTTGTAGTCATACCAATTGTATGTTTGGGGCCTATGTGGCACGGATAGGGCAATGGGAGTATGCAGATGATCTGCAAACCAATTAAATGGGGTTAATACCCTTTTGATGGTAAATCTCGAATAATCAATAAACTCCGGATTCCTTTCGTTCATTGAATGCTCGACTTCGATAGAATCCGTATCTACCAAAATGGCTTCATAAAATCTCCGGGTCTTAAGTGGACTTTCGGTATCCACAAATTTTTTGTCGTTGTAGACTGGTTTAATGAGTTGTTTGAGAGGATATCCCTTATACTCTTTATCCAAGGCGATAATAGGCATTACCTAAGTGGTAATGAATTTGAATTCCTCTTTGGTAGGAGGAGTATGTACTGATTTAGTTATTGCAGGATCCATAGCCTGTACAAAAGATTCTGGAGCTTTCATGGCATAACTTTGTTTGGACTGTACCGAGGAGCTGGAAGATGTCCCTTTATCAAAGGGTTTGTTAGTCCTAAGGTCCACCAATTTAGATGGCATCGGTGGAGGAAGCTTTGGAAATTTCGCCAAAGCCGCATACTTATTATGGAACGGTGAATGTAGTTCCGTCTTTAGTTCAGGCCTCTGTGGGACTGATGGCCTCAAGGGAGCTGATGCTGTGGGTGGCAAATCAAATGGTCTAGCCATTTTAGTTTGATCTGGTCGACTGGTGTTGACTGAGATTTTTCCCAGCGTCGTGGGTCTCATTGTGGCCCTGTAAAAATTCTCTTGTTAGGAAATCCGGAAGGGAATTATTTTCTCCTTTAATAAATTCAATTTGAAAATCGAAGCTAGATAGGAGAGCTTGCCACCTAGCAAATATTTGTTTTGAAACAAGGTTTTTAATATCCTTTTGTAAAATTTCTTTAGCAGACTTGCAGTCTACCCTAAGTAAAAATTCTTTGTTAACAAGGTCGTCTTGAAATTTGGTGATACATAGCACTATAGATAAAATTTCTTTTTTAACAGTGCTGTAATTCCTTTGTGCAGAATTCCATATTCCGGATGTGAACCTGACTAACTATTCAGGAGAACTTTCAGTGACCTTTTGCTTCAGTATACCCCCATACCCAATATCCGAAGCATCAGTTTCAACTATCATGAAGGCTTCAGGGTTAGGAATACCTAAACAAGGCAGGTTCTGGACCAGGCTTTTGACCTTGATGACTGCATTGGTTTGATCAGGACTCCAAGGAACTGGGATTTTCTTGAGTCTTTGGTAAAGGGGTTCACAAACCTGCCTAATGTTAGGGATAAAATCTACAACATAATTGAGGCTTCCTAGAAACCTCTGGAGTTGAGTTTTATCAGTAATTTGATCAGGAAATTTTGAGGAGAACTCAATGGCTCTACAAATAGGTCTATAGCTACCTTGATAAAGATCATGTCCTAAGAATCTGATAGACGTTTGGAAGAGCTTCATCTTTTTGGGACTAACAACCAAACCATTAAATTTGACAATCTTAAAGAAAGTATTTAAATGCTTAAAATGAGAATCAATGTTCTCTGAGAAAATAAGCACATCATCAATATAAACAATCGACATATAAGTATAAGGATTGAAAATAATGTTCATAATGTTTTGAAACTCTGATGGAGCATTTTTGAGGCCAAAAGGCAAAACATTCCATTCATAATGCCCAAAAGGGACAATGAATGCTGTTTTATATTTATCTTTTTCAGCGATTTGAATTTGCCAGAATCCTGACTTCATATCAAACTTACTGTAAAGGTTGGCTTTAAAAGTTCTTTTGAGAAGAACCCTTTTGTTAGGGATTGGATGTCTGATCCATTTTAAGACCGCATTCAAAGGCTTGTAATTTATTACAAGTCTTGGGGTGCCGCGCTCCTTTTCTGCACTGTTATTAACATAAAAGGCAGAGCAACTCCAGGGGGAGTTAGAGCTTCTAATAATGCCATTCTTTAGAAGATAGTCAATTTCTTTTTTGCAGATTTCCATCATTTCATGGTTCATTTGGATGGGTCTGGCTTTAGTAGGAATGGTTTGTTTGTCAAACCCTGGAATGTAAGGAAGTTCAACCAAATGTTTTTTCCTTTCCCAAAAAGCATTAGGGAATTTGGAACAAATTTCTTTTTCAAAACTTTTGTGGAGATTGGCTATTTTAGTAATCATCTCCGGGGTTTTTAAAGATTGTTCAATTTTCTTGATATGAACATCTTGTTTAAGAAAATTGACATGGGAAGAAAGTCGGTTAATTTTAAAAACTGTT
>NW_025865019.1:0-2317 GCF_002878395.1 Capsicum annuum
GACTAGAAATAAATATCTTCTAGAACTCAAACGTTTAATGCTTTCTCTCGAAGAGAAACCCCCCAAACCCGTTATTCAGCCTTTTAGCATGAAACAGGTTATGTCAAGATTCGACAAACCTGCAGAACCATCTATTTCTGATCTCAAGGGAGAAATCTCCACCCTAAAGGGAGAGATAGAGAATCTTAAAATTCGTCTTGACCAAGTAGAGCTTAACGTTCTTACAGATCAAGTCCTAAAGTGTATTTCTCCCCCAGAAAAGATTTCTCCTCCAGAATCTCCTAAGGCCTTCCCGATCATTCCAAATGACCATCTTAGAGAACCAGAGCCTAGTTCCTTTCCTGGCTCAGATTCTCCCTCCACGTCCGGCAAAGCTATTACGGCCATAAAAGCCTACAGCGAACACATAGCCATAAAAATTGTCATAAACAAAGACTTTGTCCTTCACAGAGTCGCACTCTTCGATATGGGTGCTGACAGTAACTGTATTGTTAAGGGGCTTGTCCCTACAAAGAACCTTCAAAAGAGTACCTCTCGTTTTTACTCGGCCACAGGAGAGAAAATGGAAATCCATTATCAACTCTCTAAAGCTCATGTCTGTAACAATGGCATTTGCCTTGTTAATGACTTCGTCATCACCGAAGATATCACTGAAGATATCATTCTAGGAATTCCTTTCGTCAACCAGATTCGTCCTTACTGGAGTGACTACGACGGAATTCGTACTACTCTTTTTAACCAAAGCTTATTCTTTCCTTTATTAAGGCCCCTCTCCCCAGAAGAAGGTAACCTTATTAAAGATAGAACTGTTTTTAAAATTAACGGACTCTCTTTTCACATCAATTTTCTTAAACAAGATATTCATGTCAAGAAAATTGAGCAGTCCCTAAAAACCCCGGAGATGATTACCAAAATATCTAATCTCCAACAACATTTTGAGAAAGAAATCTGTTCCGATTTTTCTAATGCCTTTTGGGAACGAACAAAAAACTTGGTTGAACTTCCTTATATTCCCGGGTTTGACGAACAATCCATTCCTACTAAAGCTAGACCCATACAAATGAACCAAGAAATGATGGAAGTCTGCAAAAAGGAGATTGGCTATCTTCTAAAGAATGGTATTATTAGAAGCTCTAACTCCCCCTGGAGTTGTTCTGCCTTTTATGTCAATAACAGTGCAGAAAAGGAGCGCGGCACTCCTAGACTTGTAATAAATTACAAGCCTTTGAATGCGGTCTTAAAATGGATCAGAAATCCGATCCCTAACAAAAGGGATGTTTTGAAAAGAACTTTCAAAGCCAACCTTTAAAGTAAGTTTTATATGAAGTCAGGATTCTGGCAGATTCAAATAGCTTAGAAGGATAAATACAAAATGGCATTCAATGTCCCCTTTGGGCATTATGAATGGAATGTTTTGCCTTTTGGCCTCAAAAACGCTCCGTCAGAGTTTCAAAACATTATGAACAATATTTTCAATCCTTATACTTATATGTCGATTGTTTATATTGATGATGTGCTTATTTTCTCTGAGAACATTGATTCCCATTTTAAGCATTTAAATACTTTCTTTAAGATTGTGAAATTCAACGGTTTAGTGGTTAGTGCCAAAAAGATGAAGCTCTTCCAAACATCTATAAGATTCTTAGGACATGATCTTTATCAAGGTAGTTATAAACCTATTTGCCGAGCCATCGAGTTCTCCTCAAAGTTTCCTAATGAGATTTCTGATAAGACTCAACTCCAGAGGTTTCTAGGGAGCCTTAATTATGTTGCTGATTTTATCCCAAATATTAGACAGGTCTGTGAACCTCTTTACAAAAGACTCAAGAAAACCCCAGTTTCTTGGAGTACTGATCAAACCAATGCTGTCACAAAAATCAAAAGTTTGGTCCAGAACCTTCCTTGCTTAGGCATTCCTAACCCTGAAGCCTTTATGATAGTTGAAACTGACGCCTCCGATATAGGGTATGGGGGTATACTGAAGCAAAAGGTCAATGAAAGTTCTCCTGAACAGTTGTGAGTGCATAGGCCCCGTCTCACATCAAAACGTGCAGTTCGGGTCCGCATATGTCTGGGATGATTCTCTGGCAAAATCATGTTTACTCTTGTCCTTTGGATTTTTTTTTAAGCATATATAAGGGGAGTAGAGGTGTTGAAGGCACTTCAAGGCGACTATCGCTAGTTGGCATAGGCGCTCAGTGGCCACGTCGGCGTGTAGCGTGGGCGCATGGCAGCATGCATGGCTAGTCCGTGCGAGTCGTCCGTGCCCATGTAGCAACGTCGACCGCGCTTTATTGTGCGCTCGTGTCAGTTATCG
>NW_025865020.1:0-2140 GCF_002878395.1 Capsicum annuum
GGAATGTCTTGACATCTTGTAGGGTGGAAACAAGTTCATTGGTAACGCAGGACATCATACAAAACCATTATGGATCACATGTTACTGAATAACTTTGGAAACTTTTTTAATAGAACAATTGTTCACTTTTATGCCAAAGATATGGTATAGAGTATGCTTTACATACCTGACTGTCAACCTTCAATACTAGTCCCAAATGAATTTCCCGTCCTTTTGGATTACTTATCTACAATGAACATATATAGCAATCTAGTATTAGCAACCAAACGTCACAATTTAATTATTTTTGAATTCACCAAACCAGTGGTTAAGTAGTAAGCCTTAATTACACCATAAAGGGTGTCACTTTAACCCTCTTATACTCCAATTACATTAACATGCCATGCATATTCATACAACATCCTCCAATATCAAATTTGGATTCATTTATCCTTCCAACCAATCCATTAAACCAAATTGAGTCATAGACATAAATAATCATTAATTCAATAGTATATCACCATATCCACCTTCTATAACTCATTTAGCATATCCACCTTCCATAACTCAATTACCATATCCATCTTCCACAATTCAATACAATCAAACCATGCAAAATAGTCCATAACCCTATTTCCATCACCTTTCAATAACAACCAATATATATAATCCTCTATCACACATATACATATGGAAAAGAACAAAGGCAGACAATATTCATATCTTAGAATTCACCTCTTGCTTATGCAATCCTATTTTCACAAATAATAGGTGTCGTTCGAAGCTCACGAGATGACAAACGTAGTTATCGGATTACTTTGGAATTTCTACGGTTGAATCAAAAGTAATTGAAAGGTCAAATTTAGCTAGGGTTTGTTCTTCCTCAATGATTGATGATGAAAATGAGTTTTTGAACTCATATACATGCATATATACACATATTCCCGTCCATAATATAATAGGAAATGACCAAAATGCCTTTAAAATTTAAATAATGTCAAATCTGTCCTTTGGTGGACTGTTTTGATATGCTAAAGTAGATCGACCATAACTCTTTGCTCCAATATCGGATTTGGGTGAAATTGGTATCTTTGGAAGGATAATTCAAAGGGATTTCATTTCATATAAAGTAGGCCACCCATTTCGTCCTGTACAAGGAGTTATGGTCGTTTGAAATTGACCCTAAAAATGTGTTTGATAGGCTGAAGTAAAACGAGTATAACTCCTTACTCAGACGTTGGATTTGGATGAAACCAATTTCATTGGAAAGAAGACTCAAATATATTTCTTGTAGAACTCCCATTTCATTATATTAATCGATTTATGATCATTCAAAGTTGACCCAAAAATTTGGCTGGCCTCAGTAGTTTGTGTGCAGGAAATTTTCCTGCATATTTACTATTCCCAAATATCCCGGCCACCGTTTTATAGTTTCAAAAGTGATCAATTATATCCGAAACCTATTTGTTTTTGGAAATCTTTCTATCGTTGGAAAGCTTATTCAATAACCTTCGTATGGAACCATCGACGGGCAAATTTCGGTATAAATAAAATAAAAAAATTAATTCCATATAAATAAGACCAATACACATGCTTGAATACAGGGTGTTACATCTTTACCCCCTTTAGGACATTCGTCCTCGAATGTTAGCGTAGTTATTCAACCAAAACAAGTTCAAATCCATCATTAATATTCACATCATCATATAAATACTATGCATATATAAAAAAACTTATTTGTTAATGTTCTAACTCCGTTTCTTGAATTTCCTCTTCATCTTTAAACAAATGAGGGTACTTAGATTTCATTGCTTCCTCAGCTTCCTATGTAATCTCTTCCCTTTGACGATTTCTCCAACATACTTTTACAGATGCTATCTCTTTATTCCTCATCTTCTTTACTTGGCGATCTAGAATAGCAATAGGCATTTCCTCATAGGTAAAATCTTCCGCAACTTGCACATCCTCAGTAGAAGTGATATGTGATGGATCTCCGATGCACTTTCGAAGCATTGACACATGAAATACCGGATGTACTGATGAGAGCTCTTGGGGTAGCTCTAATTCATATGCAACTTGTCCAAACCTTCGAGTGATCTTATACGGGCCTATATAACGTGGACTCAACTTCCCTTTCTTGCCAAATCTCATTACCCCTTTC
>NW_025865021.1:0-1632 GCF_002878395.1 Capsicum annuum
TTAGCCATGAAACTAGATTGAGTATTGCTAATCAGATTTAGGAGATGATGCTTCATCCTATTAGCAACAATGTTGGTAATGATTTTATACTGAGTGTTGCGAAGTTCAATAGGTCTAAAGTTCTTAAGATTTATAGCATGTTTGCACTTAGGGATTAGGCAAAGGTAAGTAGTGTTCACATCCTTCGCCATAGTGCAGTTCTCAAAGGTCTATTGACAAAACTTGACCACAGAAGGGCTTAGGATATCCCAGTACCTTTGGTAAAGGAGATGGTAGATACCATTAGGTCCAGGGGCTTTGTCAGGTTTAAAGGAGAAAATAACAAATTTTATCTCTTGAAGTTCAGGAATGGCTACCAGACTAGGATGATCATCAGTACTGATGGATCCCTTTGAGGAAGGATTATTCTGGAAAACAAGAGGAGCAGCATGATGGTCTGTAAAGTAGAGAGTGTATTAGAACTAGTAGATAGTATCCCTGATTTCCTCCTGGGAGTAGATCCAGCTCCCTAGATCATCCTTAAGGAAATTAATTCTATTTCTTCTTTTTCTATTTAGGGTAGAGATATGGAAGAATATGGTATTACAATACCCTTCAATAAGCCAGTTTATTCTGGATTTAAGTCTCCAAAACTTTTGCTCTTGTTGCAGAATAATGTTGTAGTCCCTAGCCTAGTTGATCTCTAAATTTTGATAAAAGTGACTATGGGGGGAGAGGGTAAGCTTTTAATCTCTAGATACCATCTATCCTAGCTAGGATATTCTTTTTCCTCTGAAAGATGTTACCAAAGATATTCTTATTCCATTTGGTTATGTGAGTTTGGAAGTGAGCTAAAGCTTGAGTAAGGTTTAAGGTGGAGCCAAAAGATTGGCTAACTATTTGAGGGAAAGAAGGGTGAGAACACCATATGATTTCCATTCTGAATGGTTTATTGCTGATAAAATGATGTCTTTTCAGACAGATTAACAAAGGGGAGTGGTCAAAATGAGTCCTTGGGAGATGGGTAACACTGCTTCAAGGAATAAAATTATCCAAGCCTCATTTGCTAAGCATCTATCTAATCTTTCTAGGATAAGGGAGCTCTTATTCCTGTACCTTTTGTTAGTCCAGGTATATTTGGTTCCTTTAAACCCTAGGTCGATGAGGCCACTATGATTGATGCAATCCTAAAAGTGGGAAGCCCTGTTGGTGTTTATACTATTTTATCCAATCTTGTCAGAGGAAGAGAGTATTTCATTGAAATTCTCTCCCTCCAGCCAGGCTTTGTCTACATCCTCTCTAATGGACTCAAAAAAATCAATAAGTTGGTTCTATAAAATCTTTCTAGGTTCTATAAAATCTTTCTATCTTGAAAGTGGTTGCTAGCATAAATAGCATTGAAATACCAATAGGAAAGAGGATTGTTTACCTAGACAGTGACATGAATGCCTTATAGGGATATGTTGATGTCATTAATGCTGAGATTGTCTTCATTCCACATGATAACAAGCCCCCTAGAGCTTCTAAAAATAGGGTATTGAATTTATTTTGAGTAACCAAAGTCTTCAACTAGGTTGTTGTGATCCCCCATCTTGGTTTCTAGAAAAGCCAGTATGATAAGCTTGTGCATCTGTATCATGGCTTTACAATGCC
>NW_025865022.1:0-1048 GCF_002878395.1 Capsicum annuum
CTTTGCTTCTCTTGTTTTGAATGGAAAAATGAGAAGTGACCAATAGGTAGCATAGCCATAGCTTGCATTTGTATTCTTCTTATAGAGGTGTCTCGGCATTGTAAGGTCCAGGCCAAACAAAAATGAAAGCAATCGAAGGAACGGGTATAACATGTTCTCTTTTCCGAATCTTTCAAGATGAAAAGATAGGGTTTTTGGCTTCAGAGACTCTCTTTCTAATAGATTCAAAAGTCAAGAAAAAGTCTGCATTTCTTTTTCCTACTGGATTTCAAATTCCAGTAGGAAAATCCATGGTTTTTGAGCAAGATATGGGCTTTAGAAGCAGGGGGTCGAAGCTTCAGTAGGTAGCCACTCCCTTCTCAGAGAACCGTACGTGAGACTTCCACCTCATACGGCTCCGTCTTTGCCGATAGGTGATTCGGCAAGCAATGAGGCCCATCTTAAAGGGGTGGGTCACTCTCCTTTCTTTAAAGGGATGGATTTCATTCACACGGCCAGAAAGCGGTATGCTTGCGAAGACCCTTTCTTTAAAGGTGTCCCTGCTGCACTCTAAGACCCCCTACGGCGGCAGGAACTCAATGAGCGCCTCGCCTTCTATTTAGGGGCGGAAAACCTCCCTTTATCTAAAATCGATTCGATTCTAGGGCAACAGTTTTTGATCAGCCATATAGTCCGAAGTAAGGTTAGTGACGGGAACTTAGCTATCTTTTGGTCGCTCGGATTAGCAGGCTTGATCATTCAATCATATAATCATGCCTCCAGAGTGCCTTTATTTCACATTATGAATCTGGGATTACCTGTTAGGTAGAACTAAGATCTGCTGTTAGCTTCTTTAAGTCTTACCTTCTCTTTCAGCCGATTCAATCTCATCTATCTTACTTCGTCGATTAAGCAACCCTGGAATCACTTTACTCTCGTGTATTTCGAGTATTGTATTAAAGTCTAAAAGATAATAAGCATCTTGCTTTTCTTTTCAACTTAGGAATGAATCTAATGGAAATTTAGGTCTCTGTCCGCTTTTTAGATTATTCTTTCCTCCTCGGCGAAA
>NW_025865023.1:0-2044 GCF_002878395.1 Capsicum annuum
CATATGGATTCAGTATTTCCCCTTTTGGCATTATTGAAAAGTGATAACAGTAAACTAATCGTAAAATAAGCACAAGTTAGTTAACTCATGGCCACTAGGGAAACACTATCATGAAGAACAACTTTAACTTAAGGAGGAAACAAATGAAACACACAAATAAAGATTCATTCATATGTAAACGGTACGTAACATTTTTGTTCATAACTTAAATGTTTCCAAGAAAAAGACACAGGAATCAATAAAAAATAACAGTTGAGGGACTTGTTAGAAAGGTTTAGAGTAGTAGATCCATGTTATTTTTTAAGTCAAGGAACCTCATTAGTTAGAATTGAAACTCTCATCTTTAGTGCAACATTCTTAATTCTAAGCTCTTTAAAAACACTTGGTTCCTTATTAGAAAGATGCGGAATTGTCATGGGCAATTTACTGATCTTTGCATCCTTAGCGGCTATGTTGAACTTTAACTCCTCTAGTACCTTGCTGAGCTCACCTTGAGAGATGTCACCTAATTTTTTTTCACACACATAGTTTTTACTAGATTCATCATACTAAATAATTGTATCACAGTTCTAGGAGTTTCATTTTCACAGACAATACCAAAATGATCAAACAATTTGTTCAACTAGTATCCATAAGGAATTCAATATTTTCTATTTTTCAGATAAACAACTTTATGTATGTGCCCCATCATTAACTCAGGTAGACTAATGAATTTAAAACTGCTGAGACACTGCATCACATACAAATCAGTAGCTGAAGCAATGCTCCTCTTTTGTGATCTGGGCAGAATTACTTTGTTAACAAAATTAGAGACTAATTATAGCTAACTCTTGAGTGATTTCCTATTAATTACAGCCATAGAGTGTCCTATAACCCTTGATGCTTTTGTTAAAAACTCTATTGAGGGTTTTTAATTTAAGACAGTCCTCATACCACTCATAGGAATATTAAGAATTCTCCCAAGCAGTGCACCATCAAGATTCAGCCTTTTCCCTTGAGTTATAGCAGTCATCTTTATTCTGTCTTCAAAAAATCCATTGTGGAATAGACTTCCCTGACTACTTCATCAAAGACTATGGGAATGGGTCTTTCCGTACGATAGATTAATCCTTAATGTTTGACAATATCAACTAATTCCATCAATCTTGGTTCTGTTAACACACTTGAGTCAAAGATCCTCTCAGTTAACACCTTTTGATTTTTCAATAACCTATTTCTCACTTATTTATACATAACACCTATCCTTCTTTCTCCAATTTTCCCTTTTTAGAAATTCTAATGGGTTCTCTTTCGATCATTTTTCTCTTCTTAGAACCAGGTCCTTCAGAGGTCTTTTGTTTTTTAGTAGAACTTCTAGACTTCTCTCCAATATTTCTTGTTATTTTACTAACATTTTGTTCCTTAGGACCAAACACACTCTTTCTTAGACTATTTGACAGCAAGATAATATTTTTAACAACCCAAGAATCATCCATCTATATGCTTCCAGAAATATTATGAGGTTTCAATGATGATTCTTCATAAACGAGTTGAGTGAAAAAGTAGTATGGCTTTGGAAGAGTGGGAGGAAAAAGGTTTTTTTTCAAAGGATTTAAGAGAGGATTTTTATCTATTCTAATATTTGAGTCCACTACAAGAAATGAGAATGGGGAATTTGTAGCCATTTGTAAGTTCTTTACATAGGAGGGTTATTCTTTTACAAGATTTTTCCTTTTGACAATAGAAGAAGTGAGTACAACAAGATTTAAAAGAACAAATAAGCACAAGGAAGGGTTTTTATGAGAATAAGATGTGATAAATTTCAATTTTAGAGTGCTCATCCTTCTTTTTAAAATAGGAAAATTTTCTGACATAGGGGGAGAGTGGATGCGACTTTTTCAGACAAAACAAAAAAATGTACATTCATGATACTAACCTGAAAGATTGGACGAGGTCCCTCTTTTTCTCGAGTGAACCCTCAACTTTGTACATTTCACATTTGTCCTCCTCCAAAGCTGTTCCCATAGGTGTATGCATGCAAAGGTATGATACTGAGTTAGACGAA
>NW_025865024.1:0-1109 GCF_002878395.1 Capsicum annuum
CCTTCTAAAGGAACAACCGAAGAAGTATCACCAATGCATTTCCTCAACATGGAAACATGATGTGATGCCCCAAAAAATTTTTTCGTTAAGATCTCGAATGAAAATATGTTGAATTATGTTCTTTATCGTGATTAATAATTTTTCTGTGTGGAATTTTAGTATATGCGACCCATCATCGCGTAGAGCATCGAATAATATTTCCAACAATATGTGAATCATCCAAAATAGACACTCGAGCAATGAGTTATGATCATTCTGATCTAATTGTGAATAGTGGTGAATAGTAAATATGTAGGAAAAAAATACTGAGGCCAGGCAAATTTTAGGGTCAACTTCAAATGATCATAACTCCTTGTACATAATGATCTGGGTGAGCTACTATATATCAAGAAAAAGCTCTGAAAGTCCTCTTTCCAATTAAATTAGTTTCATCCAATTTGGCCATCGGAACAAAAAGTTATGGTCGATCTACTTCAGCCTATCAAAATAGTCCACCAAAGGATAGATTTGACATTATTTGATTTTTAAGGGTATTTCAGTCATTCCCACTCCAATCCATCCGGGTAAACCATGGATTTAAGTCCATTAAGAGTATTCAATAGCTCATTTTTCTCCAAAATTTCCTAATGCTCAAACCCCAACTCTACTACTCCAAATTTCATCATTCTATGTCTCTTGATTGAACCGTAGAAATTTCAAATTGATTTAGGATTCGAGTTGATCATGTTAAGGTCTTCGAGAAGCACCCTTTATTTTCGTGAATAAAGTTCCAGAGTTGAAAGTTCATATTTATTTTTGATTTTTAGGTATATGGGGCTTTGAATAAGATTATTCTTTCGATCTTGTGCCCGATATTTTTGTTGAATTACATTGACATGAGATTTTACATGTTTTACTATGAATTGGAAATATGGTTTTATATCTTTTATTATTGTCCATGAGCTATGGGATTATGTCATCCGATATGTGTATGATGTTGAGATAGAATTATGTCCAAAAAGTATTTGATTATGAGAGTATGATGATTTAATTATTAAGCCTTGATTTATACTGTCATTCCACTATTTCCTTATTATGAATTTATAATTGATATTGGAAATTCTATATCC
>NW_025865025.1:0-1870 GCF_002878395.1 Capsicum annuum
TACCAAATTGGTGTGCTATCGCCAACGGTTTTTATGGTGGGCCCGGGGTCCGAGCGTGCTGTGGTCCAAAAATTGATAGGAGTGAGTTAGGGAGGTTGGGGATCATCTCAGTATGGTCCGTTTAAATTTTTATTGCCATTTGGGAGGACAAACAGGAAAAATAAGGCGAACAGGGCATATTTTGGCCAAATTGGTGTCCTATACACCACAGTTTTAGGGTGAGCCCGGGGTTCGGGCGTTCTGTGGGCCAAAAATTAACCAAGGCATGCTAGGGAGGTTGAGAATCATCCTAGTGAGGTCCATTTAATTTTTTGTGGCCATTTGGGTGGACAAAACAAGCGAAACTGGGCAAACGGGGAGTTTTCAGGCCAAATCGGTGTGCTATAGCCCACGATTTCGGGAGTTGGCCAAAGGTCAGAGCGTGTTGTTGGCCAAAAATCGACCGGGGCATACCAGGAAGGTTGTGGATCATCACAGTGTGGTTCGTTTAATTTTTTGTCTCCATTTGGGTGGACAAACGGGCGAAACAGTGCGGATGGAGCATTCTCAGGACAAATCGGTGTACTATAGTCCACGGTTTCAGGGGTGGGCCCGAGGTCCGGGCGTGCTGTGGTCGAAAAATTTACCAGGGCATGCTTGGGAAGTTGAGGATCATCCCAATATAGTCCGTTTAATTTTTTGTGGCCATTTGGGTGGATAAACAGGCGAAGCGAAGCGAGCACACATTTTCGAGCCAAATTGGTGTGCTATATCCTACTGTTTCGTGGGTGGGCTCGGTGTCCAAGCATTCTATGGGCCGAAAATCGAACGAGGCATGCCAGGGAGTTTAGGGATTATCCCAGTGTGGTCTTTTTAATTTTTTGTGGCCATTTGGGTGGACATACGGGCAAAACGGTGCAAACGGGTATTTTCGGGCCAAATCGGTGTACTATAGCCCACACTTTTGGGGGTGGGCCCGCGGTCCAATCGTGTTGTGGGCCAAAAATGACCAGGGCATGCCAGGGAGGTTGGGGATCATCCCAGTATGGTTTGATTAATCTTTCGTGACCATTTGGATGGATAAACGGGCGAA
The DNA here is from genome assembly GCF_002878395.1 of Capsicum annuum. Classification (NCBI taxonomy): domain Eukaryota; kingdom Viridiplantae; phylum Streptophyta; class Magnoliopsida; order Solanales; family Solanaceae; genus Capsicum; species Capsicum annuum. The sequence goes on from NW_025865025.1 coordinate 1,073, forward strand.
ATGGTGCAAATAGGACATTTTCGGACCAAATCGATGTGCTATAGCCCACGGTTTTGGGGATGGGCTCAGCGTTCGGGCGTGAAGTGGGCCAAAAATTAATCGAGATGTACTAGGGAAGTTTTAGATCATCCTAATGTGGACCGTTTAATTTTTTGTAGCTATTTGGGTGGACAAACGGTCGAAACGGTGCGAATGGGGCATTTTTGGGCTAAATTGATGTGCTATAGCCCATGATTTTGGGGTTGGGCTCGTGGTTCAGGTGTGCTGTGGGCCGAAAATCGATCAGGGCATGCCAAGATTGTTGGGGATAGCCCCACTGTGGTCCGTTTAATTTTTTCGTGGCCATTTGGGTTGACAAATGGGCGAAATAATGCGAACGAGGCATTTTAGGACCAAATTGGTGTGCTATAGCCCATGGTTTAGGGGGTGGGCCTGAGGTCCGGGTGTGCTGTGGGTCAAAAATTGATTGAGGCGTGCCAGGGAGGTTTGGGATCGTCCCAGTGTGATCCATTTAATTTTTCGTGGTCATTTGGGTGGGCAAACGGGCGAAACGGCACGAATAGGGCATTTTCAGACCAAATCGGTGTGCTATAGCCCGCGGTCCGGGCATGCTATGGGCCAAAAATTGACCGGGGCATGTCAGGGAGATTGGAGATCATCCCAGCGTGGTCTGTTTAATATTTCATGGTCATTTGGGTGGACAGACGGGCAAAACGGTGCAAACGAGGCATTTTTTGATCTAAATCGATGTGATATAGCCCACGGTTTTGGGGGTTGGTTCGAGGTCCGGGCGTGCTA
>NW_025865026.1:0-5864 GCF_002878395.1 Capsicum annuum
AAAAAAAAAAGAATAAAAAAATTGATGCTAAAGGGTAGAATAGGAATTTTAAAAAGTCAATTAGAATAAAGGGAGAAGTATGATTATTATTCCAAGTTGAGGAAGAAGTTTGATTTTTAAGACAAAATTGGGGAGGAAAAATGATTTTGAGCCTAGTTTTATATGTCCATTCATCTTTTGCTATCCTAAATGTGTGTAGTGGAATAATTCAACCAAGTCATAAGAACGAAGATATAGAAAAGTATTATTCATATAAACAAGAATTTAATTTTCTTATATTAAATAAAATATATATTAATCTCATAAAATGGGAGAGAAGAAGTACGTAAGGGCTCGTTTGATGGGGGAATTAAATAATTTTAAAATTAAATAATATTTTCTCTATTTTAAAATAAGTAATATTTTTAACTTAAACATATCCCTTAAGAAAACTACTCTTTCCTAAAAGGTAAAATATTCTTTACTACTTATCATTAATATATACCTTGAAAAACAAGTAACTTCCTAATAAACCAACATGGGTTGTGGTGCAGTGGATGGGGCTGCTTCACCCTTAACCAGAGGTCGAGGTTCAACCTCGGGTATGGAGAAAACTCTGTTGGGAGCGTTGTCACCTTAATGGCCCCTGCAACATGCGATCTGCATTAGTCAGGGCTCCAATGTGGACACCGGATGGAAACTAAAAAAAAAAAAAAAACTTCCTAATATTTTTTTTATTATGTAAAACTCTGTTTATTTTTTTAAAAAAATAGAATAACATCATTAATTTCTTTTTTATTATCTTAAACATGAGTTATTTTGAAACAAAGGGCTTAGTATTTACTCAAATAAGCATGAAATCCAAGGTGTTGCTAATTTAAAGTTTAAACAATTGAGATTATGTTGGTAAAACCAAAGAAAACAATATCATAGGACAGACACCTTCAGTAATGGAGATTTGTCAGCTGTCGAGAATTAGGGCATGTTTGTTTCAAATAATTCATTTAACAAATCAGGTTTGTCGGCCTTTTGACATTTATATATTTATTTATAATTTATATATTATTTATATTTATTATTGTGTAACCTCAGATTTTGAGGACTTTGCTTGTCAACTATCATCACATATTTTAACTTTCTTTGGGGCTTATTTTAATACTTGATGATGATTAAAACAGTTAACAAGAAGCCAGCAATTTTTTTTTGTTTTTTTTGGTCAAGAAGCCAGCAAGTTGTTTCCCCCTAACTTCTGCATACAAAAGTAAAGTAGTAAAAACAAGTGTTAGGACGAATTTAGCGCAAGAATCAATGATTAGATCAGAAAGGCATGGGGCTTTTAGGGGTTTTTAATTGATGAAATAAAAATAATAATCTTTGAATATTTTATGAGAAGTTTTTGAGTTTTTCTTTTTATTATAATTTTTTCAAGATTTCTCATAGACCTCTAATCAAAATTTAAAAGATTGTGTCTAAGTTGTATGTTGTATGAATTTAGCGCAAGAATCAATGATTAGATCAGAAAGGCATGGCGCTTTTAGGGGGGGTTTAATTTATTTTTTTGGGGCTACCAGGGATTTTTAATTGATGGAATAAGAATAATACTCTTAGAATATTTTATGAGAAGTTTTCGAGTTTTTCTCTTTATTATAATTTTTTCAAGATTTCTCATAGGCCTCTAATCTAATTAAAAATAAGAGGATTACTATTAGACCTCATAAAAGATAACTATTAGTTTTGTGGAAAAAGCTAAAGATGATTTTTTGAAAAAGTATAGATTTATCTAGAATGTCTTAGTACAGATATTCTTGAAGAAATAATCTAGATATTCTAAAGCATTGTAGTGGATAAAATTTGCTAGATATTTCTTGTACATGTATTTAGAAGAATTTCTAGAATCATCCATAGACGAGTATAAACAGGGAGGAGTCTTGTATATTTGTATCCATCCAAAAAAAAATCTAATACAAAGCATATTCAAGTAGTCTTCTTCTATACCTAAGTTCTCTCTTTTAATATCTTCCTTCATCCTTATTGTTTCCTCTTCTTAGTTGAATCTTCCGATCATAGTTAATGATCTTGGGCTAGCATGTCTTCCTAAATATACCTTTCTTCTGCTACCCCAGCCATTTGTTTGGCTAGTAACTCCTATGACGATAATAAATTTTCAAACTCATCCAAGAATGGTTGTTGAGCCCATTTTTGAATCGATGTTACAAAAGGGATATATTTTGACTTCAAACCATGAATAATATTTCTTCTTATTCATGCTTCAGAGATAGCCTCATCCGGATTTAATAAGGAGATCTCAGAACATAAATTCTTAATTCTTAATAAATACTCGGCAATAGAAAGATTACCTCGGTTGGCGTTAGCTAATTCATTCTCCAATATCTGTAGTCGAGTTTCATTCTTCTTGTTGAAAAACTGATCGAGGGTCCTCCATATTTCGTGAGCTGATTTGCACCTTATAATATGATCAAATAAACTGGAGGTTATGGATCTCTTCAAAATGAACTCTGCCTTCGCATTAGTCTGCTTCCACTTCTTACATGCACCATCATTTTCTAGTTTGTCGACAGGAGGACTTATGTTACTTCCGTTGACGATATCCCACAAGTCCTCACCCACGAGGTATGATTCCATACATGTCTTCCATACCTTGTAATTGGACTGATTTAACAACTCAATGCCTAGTTCATTACCACGACCGCTAAAATCTATAGAGAGAAGCAAGTTGAATCTATTACTTACCCGATCTTGAAATAAAATTCAGAAGCCAACGTGTGCTTGTAGCTCTGATACCAAGAAAGTTGTTGAAGAAGAAGAAGACTGGGGAAAGTGCTTCGTGGCTGAGAGTCGAGAAATTGACGCCATGACTTCTATCAATTTTGAAAGAGACTGGATTGTGGATTCAGGATGTGTGTTTCATGTCACGGGAGATAAATCTAAACTCTCCAACTTTCGGGAATACAATGGTCGCGATGTCATCGTAACAGCAGATAATATGGTTCATAATGTGGAGAAGGAAGGCACAATCGTCATCAACGAGAAGCAGGAAGACTCAATCACTCTTAACAGTGCGTTTCATGTTCTAGGGATGAAGAAAAATCTATTTTCAGTTACAAATACAGTAGATGCGGAAAGTTATCTCCTATTTGGCCCAAATGACGTAAAGTTCCTTCGAAATATCAAAGAACTCAAGGCAGATATCATTCATACTGATAAGAGAGTTAATGAGTTATATGTCTTATCTGTCTGTCACTCATATATTGAGAAGATAAGTAGTAATGACATAGCATATCTATGGCATTCTAGACTTGGTCATATTAACATAGCCAAATTAAAAGTCATGGTAAAACTGAATCTAGTAAAAGGATTACCTAACTTAAGCAACTTTGGTAGAGGAGATATTTGTGAAGGATGTCAATATGGAAAGGCACATCGTCTTCCATTTGATAGATCCTTGACAAGAAGCAAAACTCCTCTAGAACTAATTCATAGTGATTTGAAGGGGCCAACAAGAACTCATTCGTTATCTGGCTACTCTTATATGCTACTTTTTGTTGATGATTTTCCTAGATTCACATGAGTTTATTTTGTGAAGCACAAGTCAGAAGAATTCAACAAGTGTCAGGAGTTCAAGAAAAATGTTGAGGCGAGCTTGGTTCAAGGATAAGGCAGTTGCGAACAGATAACGGTGGCGCGAGTTCACTTCTGAAGATTTTCTCTTTTTATGTCGTCAACATAGTATTAAAAGATAACTTACTTGTGCTGACACGCCACAACAAAATGGAGTGGCTAAAAGAAAAATTCGCCACTTGACTGAGACATGTAAGAGTTGGATTCATGCCAAAAAATTACCTAAAGCCCTATGGGCTGAAGGTATGAAACGTGTGCATATGTCATCAACATGATGCCGCTTTCTCCAAAAAACATGGCATCACTGTATGAATTGATGATTAGAGAAAATCCTAACATTAAACACCTTAGAGTCTTTGGCTCTATCTGTTATGTCCATATTCTAAATTCTCAGCGGAGCAAATTGGATCCTAAGGAAAGAAAATGCATATTTGTTGGATATGATGAAAGGAAAAATGGTTGGAAGTGTATGGACCCGGAAACTCATCGTTTTATTGTTTCTCGAGATGTCGTATTTGATAAAATTTTCTTGTATTATGGAGTTGCATCAGAAGGAGAGGGTTCAAAATCATTGAACCCTAGAGTTTCAAACTTACCCATCACAAGTGTCTCTCCAGAGAATGAAATTACTGAGGAGCTAAGTGAAAGGGGAGCCTAGAGACTCAACAACATGAAACTCATCAAGAAGAAGATTTACTTAGTTCACAAAGACCGAGTATAACTATTGTTAAGCCAGCCCGCTTCAAAGATGAAAACTTTATTAGTACATATTCTTGTATTTTTGCAGGGCCAATTGACGATGAAGAGCCTTCATCCTTTGAAGAAGCTAAAGGAGTCAAAGAATGGGAGTTTGCCATGGATGATGAAATGGGGGCTCTAGTAAGAAATAAATCTTGGAACCTTGTTCCAAAGCCAAAAGATGTACAACCCCTGTCTTACAAATGGGTGTACAAAATTAAAGAAGATGGCAGCATAGACAAATATAAAGCAAGGTTGGTTGTTCGAGGCTTTTCTCAAAAGTATGCTGAAGACTACGAAGAAACCTTCAGTCCAGTGGCTAAGATGATCTCATTTCGAGTTGTACTAGCCATGGCAGCCTCACATAGTTGGAAATTGTGGCAGCTTGGCGTAAAAAATGCCTTTTTATATGGAGAACTTGACAAAGATATCTATATGGAGCAACCTCCCAGGTACGTATCTAACTTACATTAGCTTAAAAAGGCACTTTATGGACTCAAGCAAGCTCTACGAGCATGGTATAAAAAAATTGCTCAATATTTAAATTTTTGTGGCTATGTTGCATCACATTCAGATCCTAGTCTATTTGTTAAGAAGCAAAGAGACTTGCATGTAGTTATTCTCTTGTACGTGGATGGCATGATAATAACAGGAAACAATGATGATGAAGTTGCAAGGCTTCAAGAAGAGCTGGCCATAAGATTTAAAATCAAGAAACTGGGTGAACTATGTCATTTTCTTGGATTAGAGGTGACAAACACTAGTAAAGGAATCTTTGTTACTCAAGAAGGGTATGCCAAGAAGCTTGTTGACAGGTTTGGAATGAAACATAGCAAGAAATGTTCTACTCCTCTCGAGACGAGCATGAGGTTAAGGTGTGAAGAAGGCTCACTTCTTGCAGACCCCAAACCCTTTCGATCTCTAGTTGGAAGTCTTCTCTATTTTACTATTACAAGGTTGGATATTTCTTTTTTTTGTTGGATATATCAGCAGATTTATGCAATCACCAAGAAAGCCACACTTGGAAGTTGCAAAGAGAATTCTAAAATATATCAACTCAACATTAGATATGGATTTATTCTTTCAAAAGAAGAATGATTTGATATTAGTGGGTTAGATTGACACTGATTTTGGTAGCGATATGGATGACCGAAGATCTAAATCGGGCTGTAATTTTCTCTGTGGAGGAATAGGTATTTCTTGGTGCAGTAAAAAGCAAAACTCTGTTTCTTTATCAACTACGGAGGCAGAATATAAAACAGCAACTCTTATTGCTAAAGAATGTGTATGGCTCCAAAGACTTGCTGAAGATTTGAAACTACTTATATCAAAACCAACTGCAGTTTTTGGAGATAATCAAAGTGTCATCAAGCTCGCTAACAATCCAGTATTTCATGCAAGAACTAAGCACATTGAGATAGAACATCACTTCATCCGAGAAAAGGTTCTTGGTGGAACTATAAATACTCTGGAAGTACGAACACTACTAAAAAAAAGAGGAAAACTGA
>NW_025865027.1:0-1306 GCF_002878395.1 Capsicum annuum
TGATTATATCAATGGCCATGAGAAGAGAATAGAGGACCAAAACTTTCCCGAAGGAATAGGAGCTTGGAAGGAGTACTTTGAGGGGTTGACGGCGGACAAGATAGTATGGAATTATCATTGGTTCCCCTCAAAAGAGGTGATATATATGTCTACTTTCCGACCCTTCATCGTCTTAATGGGTCTCCGAAGTGTTCAGCCCCACGTGCCACTAAGAGTCATGCGACAATTCGGTCGACGTCAGCATATACCGCCAGTAGAGGATATGAAAGAGTTCATGTACGAATTCCTCCCTGACATCCCTCTAAGGAAGACTGAGATACTTAAGATTTGGGGAGGATGTGTACTTTCGAGTTTTGATCACATGGTGGAAGACCGCGACAAGGGCGAGGTAGACTATTGGTATCTGCCATGGTTTCATGACCAGCCTCCTCCTAAAGTTATGCCAGAAAGGTCAGCCAGAGAGCCAGTGGATTGAGAAGCGGAGATCGAAGTCAGAATTAAGCAGGCCCGACGAGAGGTAGAAGAGAACTATTAGTCTACTCTGCACGTCTTAAAGAATGATTTGGAAAGGGCTAGAGAAGAATTGGTTCACCATGAAGCGAGATTTGAGGCCAGAATTAGGTCAGCTCGTAAGGAGATTGAGAGAGAGAACCGTGTTGCCATGCATGCCCTACAAGAGGACCTGGATATTGCCACCGGTGCTATGGAGCAGCAATCGAGTGATTTTGAGAAAGAGAAGTCCTTGCTGACAAGTACACAGTCAAAGCTTCGGGCTTAGCTAAAAGCTTCCATGGAACGAGAAAGAGAAATAGAGAGACGCTTCACGACTTTTCAGAAGGAAGTTGAAGTTGAGAAAAACCAGTGGATGACCGAACGACAGGCACTTCACTATCAGATCGATCATTTTCATGAACAAGAAGGAGACCTAAAGCATACCGTCCGCACTACACAGCATTGGGTGCAAAACTGCCATGAGAGTATGATCAAGGCCAGGGGAGAAGTACTTCGACTCAGTGAAACCTTGATTAACGTTTATGCTAAGTATCTTCACCAAGGTGATGAAAATCTGGGTCGTCAGGCACGTGCTCTCTCTCCACATTTGCCAAAAGCATTATCCAGGATCTACTCAAGTCTGAGGGAGGATTAAGTTGCAAGACATCTTTGAAAGGCATCTTGATGATAATTATTAAAGTCCTTGTTTTCTTAGAGTTAGTTTCTTTATAGGTTTTTTTTAGTATTTCTCCAGTATTCTGAGTCTGTTCTAGTTTTAGATAATTTTAGTTTCCTTTCATTAAAGCTTTGTTCT
>NW_025865028.1:0-1617 GCF_002878395.1 Capsicum annuum
GTGGGCTATAGCACACCGATTTGGCCTGAAAATGCCCCGTTCGCGCCATTTCGCCCGTTTGTCAACCCAAATAGCCATGAAAAATTGAACGGACCATAATGGGACGATCCTCAACCTCCCTGGCATGCCACGGTCAATTTTTGGCCTACAACACGCCCGTTTCCACCCTCAAAATAGTGGGCTATAGAGCACCTATTTGGCTCGAAAATGCCCCGTTCACGCCGTTTCACCCGTTTGTCTACCCAAATGGCTATAAAAAATTAAATGGACCACACTGGGATGATCCCTAACCTCCCTGGCATGCCTCGGCCAATTTTTAACCGACAACACACTTGGACCTAGGACCTACCCTCAAAACCGTGGGCTATAGTACAACGATTTAGCCTAAAAATGCCCCATTCGATTTTGTTTCACCCTTTTGTCCATCCAAATAGCCACAAAAAATCAAACGGACCACGCTGAGATGATCCCCAACATCCCTGGCATGTCCCGGTCAATTTTCAGCCCACAACATCCCCAGGCCCACCCCCAAAACCATGGGCTATAGCACACCAATTTAGCCCAAAAATGCCCTGTTTACGTCGTTTTGCCCGTTTGTCCACCCAAATGGCGACAAAAAATTAGAAAGACCATACTAGTATGATCCCCAACCTCCCTGGCACACCCAAGTCAATTTTTGACCAACAGCATACCCGAACACAGGGCCCACCCCCGAAATGTGTTCTATAGAACACCGATTTGGCCAGAAAATGCCCCGTTCATGCTGTTTCGCCATTTGTCCACCCAAATGGTCACAAAAAATTAAACAGAACACACTGGGATGATCCCAGCCTCCCTGGCACACCCCGATCAATTTTTGGCCGACAACATGCCCGAACCCTGAACCCACCCATGAAACCGTGGGCTATAGTACACCGATTTAGCCCGAAAATGCTACGTTTGCGCTGTTAGGCTAGTTTGTCCACCCAAAAGGCCACTAAAAATTAAAAGAACCACACTGGGATGATCCCCAACCTCCCTGGAATGTCCTGGTTGATTTTTGGCCCACAGCATGCTCGGGCCCCTGGCCCACCACCAAAACTGTAGCACACCAATTTGGCTTGAAAATGCCCTGTTCATGCTATTTTGCCTATTTGTCCACCCAAATGACCAAGTAAAATTAAACGGACCACACTAGGATGATCCCCAACCTCCCTGGCATGCCCCGGCAGATTTTTAGCCCACAGCATGCCCGGACCCCGAGCTCACCTCCAAAACCGTAGGCTATAGCACACTGATTTGGCCCAAAAATGCCCCGTTCATGCTTTTTTGCCCGTTTGTCCACCTAAATGGCCACGAATAACTAAACGTATCATACTGGGATGATCCCCAACCTCCCTGACATGCCCCGACCAATTTTTTGCCCACAACACGCCTGAAACCCGAGCCCAACTCTGAAATCGTGGGCTATAGCACATCGATTTGGCCCAAAAATGTTTGGTTTGCGCTGTTTCGTCCGTTTGTCCACCCAAATGGCCACTAAATAATAAATGGACCACACTAGGATGATCCTTAATCCCCCTGGCATGCCCCAGCTGATTTTTGGCCTAGACCACGCCCGGACCCTAGCACACCCCC
>NW_025865029.1:0-4017 GCF_002878395.1 Capsicum annuum
GGAATAATTACTCACCACCACTATCATCGCATAAGGAGGAGTCACAAAAAAGTTAGAACATAAGATCTGGAGGCATGGAATGATACTATATGAAGCTTGACACTCATCTGAGGCCTGAGGAATAGCAAAACAACAACAGGGACTCACCAAAGCGCTTTGAATTTAGGGTATTCATGGCTATAAGCTGAATCTCGCCAATCATTTGGCGTAAAACATGAGTTATAGAAACGGAGCACATTATAAAGCGTGAGTACATGACTCTCTATCATATGTATGAACGTGAACTGATCATGGAACTAAATCGTAAAGCATGAGTAGGTATTAGGATCACTGAGAAATACTGAGATAGGAATTGGTTGAGATTCACCCTTACTTTTTGATGTTCTATATCATCATGACATCACTACAAGAATCTGAGAGTCTTACTTAGTTATTCGTTTAGTCATCTCCCCCTTAGCTTCAAGCCATCATCTTAAGTTTTGGGAGATACCTTACTAGACTTTAAACTTAACTGCTCTCACTGCACTTTGGGTTCTGAAATATGACAATACACAAAATTAATAAAACTTAACCCGAAAGACCACACATGAGAGTGGAACACCCACTGCTAATACTACCTCCTGAGGCACACTCTATCATTCTGTAACCCCAACAGTCTTCATCTATTACTCGAACACTTACTAACTTCGAATCTTCATGAGTATCCCCAAAGTTGAAGTGCACACCCTCTAGTGCCTCTACTTTTATTTCTATTAGCACAACTTTCAAGGACTCGAGCTTAGATTATAACACCTAACATGGGTATCACCAAGTCTTCAATGAGCCACTCTATTTCTATCATAGTCTACCAACGTAGCAACTTCAAACTTATTTTCCTCTACCATGAGAATCAAGCTCATATCAAAAGGCTCAATGCTATCAATCAAAGGTCCTTAACTTGGCTATTTACAACACCATATACCATCTAGCTAGTCTTTTTCCACCTAGCAACTCAACTGTACCAGTAGCCACACACAGCATGTAATAGCCTTAGAAAAATACTACAACTTCATACCACTTTGGGCATACTTCTACATCACATATACAACGTCATACTTCATTACGAATGAAATAAACTTAGGCACTTGCATATACTATTCAAGCCTATAGATCACTTCCATATAACTAGTATCATTAACCAAGAAATCATCACATCCACCTCCATGGCCATCAATTGTTTCAAACTTAATGTCTACTGCTAAACATGATTTACAACCAACCTTACACACAATCCTCACTTAGAAACTATGAAATAAACATCAAGAAACACTAGTACATTAGAACTTCATAACCACAATAATCGATCATGACCTTACGGTTTTCCTTGTCATAATCCATTAGCACGTACTATTTCAACACATCAAGCTTACAAATCTAATCCCATGAAACATGTATCATCAATCTCTTGCCACTATTCACCACCACACCATTTAAATTCAAGCCTATAGTCTAGCATCAATCATTTACCACCAATGAAGAGTGCAACATAATATAAATATACTAATCCTTCAAATTGGGATATTCTACCCAAATACTTCAAAAATCTACTACATACTTTCTCACAAGTAGTATTAGTTTACAACTACCAATGAGAAGAACGTCAAGGGGAAAGGTCACATAATATACATGATCAACCTTAAGCTTATATTATAACCATACAATCTTATCTACTTATACGACTTTCTCACATCACACTTACTTACCCCAATGGGCATTTAGACTACCTTCAAATATCCCATATGACAATGAGTCTATACTTACAACCTACTGGCTAATCTAGCCATTTTCATTCATAGCCTATAAGGGGTTTCTATAACCACCTTAAATATCCACTCTGGGCTCTTTCTCTATTTTGAAAGGAAGAAAACAAATAACATTCTGAGTCAACACTTCCTCTATGGACTACCATACAATCCATAAATGGTACCACCATATTAGTCTACCACCACGAAAGGGTAAATCATTCTCAATCAATGGTTATTCAACTATAAATATTTAATCACAAAGTCACCCTCACTCTGACCTCTAACCTTGTGACTTCATATCACAAACTTCTTGGTCTAATTTCACTACCAATAGGTTATGACACCGACACTCTAACTTATACTATTACTCGGGTGGAAATACAGTTCCAAAAAACACAAGAACAACAAGATGAACAACAAGTTACTAGTGAATCTAAATAGGCCTCACACGGCTTCACTAGACTTTGATTTTTGTGTTTTGAAGAAGAATAAGATAAATGACAAGGCAATTATGTTAGTGAATCGAAATAGGCCTCACACGGCTTCACTAGACTTTTGTTTTCAACAACACAATGATATCAAAATTATAAGAGATAGAAGTTTGATACACAATATTCAATGACTCAAGAATACACATCTTACTCTTGTCTTAACTGAATGCCTCATAAGAACGAGGACACAATTTTACACTAGGGAACTCCTCTCCCATCCTTTGTGGGACTTCTGAAATTTCTGCTAGATAATCGGAGAATATCTGGAAACACCAGAGTGAGGAAGACATTAGGATAACTTTTCTTTTCGTATGGGTCACACCATAGCATGAATTAGAGTATGAAGGAGGAACATTCTGACTTTATAGCACGAACTAAAACATGAAGAAAGAGAGACATTCCTAAACGCCTAGTAGCCTCTTGCTTATAAGTGTGGCACGCTACACACCCATAAATAAGACTCTACCCGACGCGATTTCGCAGATACCTTGGGAACATGAACCGTGCTCTGATACCAAGTTTGTCACGACCCGAACTGGGGCCCTAGCCGTGATGAGTACCCGAACCATGAAGGCCCGAAATACCCTTTCTCTATCTGGTAATCATGCACAATATTCATAAAACATAAGATAATGCGAAATTAAAATTTAATACTGAAACATGGTCGAATCTGAAATAGTAATATCTGACATCAGTCTGCGAAATCTCTACTAAGAACATAAACAACAGTCTGAAAACAAACTGGGACAAGGCCCCCAGTAGACCAAAATATAACTACTAATAATACTTTGAACAATCTGCAGGCCTTCTGGAGGAAGGAAGGCTCACCACTGCAAAGCATGATCTGCAAGTCAGACTATCTACTGCTTATCTGGACCCCTAGACTGAGCCTCAGAACCTGAGAGGTTGGAGGGGGAGGGGGTCATCACAAAAGTACTGGTACGCAGAGATAATAAAAAAAAATCATTTATAACAAACATATATGAGAGCAGTTAAAACAGTTCATAAACAATCGTATAGAAGGAAATCTCATGGGCATCTTTAAGAAACTCTATGAAAAACATCTGAAATCTGTGACATTCGTTATACTTTTCTGCGTTAGGTGGTATACCCTACAATTCTTGAAAATTCCATGGGCTATATGAAAACTGCCATTTACTCGGCAGCTAAGCCCCCAACCCAAGTGTGCCGCAAGGGTCGGAGTCTCTAACTCCACTATGGCACACGGCCGTCGCCAGATTACAATAATGATTTACCCGTATCGGCAAATACGATTTCGGGCTAAGAGTTACTTGAACTCACGCCTTCTTCGGGTAACCACCTAACACTCTTTAAGCCCCTTTTTAAAACTCTATGAAAATATGCATTCTCTGAAAACATATTCCGAAGACATACCCTGAAAACATATTCTGAAAACATGCTCTATTATGACATAATTACATATGGTATCGTCATACCATTGACTTGCAAGTCTAATCTCTGAGCCATTTTTAGTCTATCATAAATCTCTGTATTTCACACACAAGTGTTGAAACCTGCATTTCAATAAATCAATTCAATTCAATGAATCTCTTCCTCAAACTTCAAGTAAACACAGGCATCTCTTTCTTTTAAACACAAAACGTAGTTTCAAATCAAAATCTCTTAGCATATACATATATATATGTAAAACTCAATTTAAGGGGAAAAAGGCCACAAGGCCAAAACAGTCACAATAATAAAACTCTTGGAATAAGAAATCA
>NW_025865030.1:0-4090 GCF_002878395.1 Capsicum annuum
TTAAAATATTTTTCGTATGTGATCTTTTCATTTTAAGTAGCGATTATATACTATTGTGTTCAGTTATACGAGCTTATATAATTTGTTACTTAAATATATTTATTCCATAAAATATCGGATTTAATTAAGGATCATCTTGAAAATAAATTCAAATGATTAAAATCTTGATTCAAATATAATTTATTCTCAAAAATAATTTATTTGGATAAATATGCATTTGACTTTATTAAATCAAGAAGCTCGGGGTTAAAAGAAGTAGTAATGCGTATTTAATTTCAATTCAATTTAACCAATCTATTAAATTTGATCATAAATTGAAATTAAATTGAACACAATTGCAATGCGTTTGGCCAATTAACCTTTAATTTGATCAAAATTTAATTAGAATGGGTTAAATTCTAATTGAAGCTATTTTCTAAATTACCCCAGCCCTAAAAACCCAAATTTGGGTTAGCTGTGCAGCCCAACAACATCAGCTGACCCAACTTGTCACCAGCTAGTCCAAAACAAAACAACTACAGCCCCCCAGGCCTAAATAACGGCCGACCCAGCCGAATCCTCACTTCCATTCCTCCTTTAATCCTCAACATAAACAACAACTGTAAATCCCTCAAGGAGATTATGCAATATCGATCAACAAAAACAATCCAGGACCCAACCTGACTTAAACCCATTCAATAGTGTCAACTCGATAACTCGATTCAATCATCCCCAACCCTTTTGTTTGGTCTTCAAATGCATCACACTCGAATTCGAGAGGAAAACCCTCGAATCTTCTAGAAACGAGGATTGGCGTCCCCTCTAACGTCCATATTTCGTAAATCTCGGGTAAGAGGGTACAAGTTCGTACAAAGGTGCATCCATTTCATTGTTCTTGAGGGGATTTCTCTTTTTCTCACCCCTATTGGTTAAAACCAATTTTGAAAAAAAAAAACAATGAAATTGGTACAAACGGTTAGAAAAACGTTGTCCAAATTTTTGAATTTCAAATTCCTATTTGAAAAAACCCCAAAGTACCCCTCATTCGTCTTCTATATAAGCATCCTACTGATGAAAGAAAAGAGGGGGTTAGAAAAAAAAGAGAAAAAAAATCTTTGAGCAAAAATCAATGAAAATTTTCATTTTTTAGTAAAACTTTTAGCTGTCTATTGATCAAGATTCTTGAAAGACTAATTTTCTGGTGGTCACGAATTCCAAACGAAGCTCAAGTCCCGTTTTGCTGCCCCGAAAGAGGTAAACACATTCTCGTCCTTTTAATTTCATTATTTTCTACTTTATCTCTTTTTCTCTGTAGAATCATTTATCTGTGTAGTATTAATCATGAATGAGGCTGGGACTTGCTTGGCTATAGAGGGCTATGAATGCCATAGAAGTAGTTTTGTAATGTAGAAACAATGAACGTATGATGGTCTTCAGTTCAATTTTTTGAACGAGTTCATTGTCGGCATCATGGTAATAGCAGTAGGTAGTAATTTTGATTGTTGTTTTGTGCATCGTAGAAGACCTTACCTTCTTCATTGTTTTATTTCCATCCTTTTTCTGTGTTGTCATGCTATGGAAATTTGATTTTGTTAAGTTTGGTGCTACTGTTGAAGAGATTTGATTAATTGGTCAAGTGTGATGCTGCCATTGTATAAATTTGATTAATTTGTTTAAGACATCTGAGGGTGATACTGCTGTTGTTTTGTTTCTTTTAGCGGTTGTTCTATTAGCTGAATCTACAACTAGTAGTTGAGCAGTTCTAGTTCGCTCATGTTGGGTCTATCCTCTTTGAACAAAGGATGTTAACCACGTTGTGTTCTCTGTTGACCGTCGATTATAAAATTTCTTCTACGCTTTAGTTGATATCTGTTTAGCAATGTGTTCTGTCTACGCTTTAGTCACCTCTCTTTTTGATTGGTGTTACTTGTTAGTTTGACAATCATGGTGAATATATTTTGCTCGGCTTAGGAAAGTGATACTCGTCAAAATAAGTTCTAAACATTCTTCTCAGGTGTTACTCTATCTCGTTATCTTGATCTGCCGTTGGTATTTTTATTTTATCTTTTGATACATGCTGTTTTTCTTTACCCTTCTAATAGCGGATTTTCTATAACTTATTAGAGTTCTTAGCTTTCACTAAATAAGTTTTGGGTGTTGACAAAATTGTTTAAAGGAAGATTAAATCAATGACGGTAGCTAGTTATTAATAGGCTAGCTGAAGTTGGTTTGTCGAAGTTGACTTTTTTTTATCTTCTAATTCATAGTTTCGTAGGAGGACTACTTTGATTATAAATTTTAATAAATTTTTGAGGTGCTTTCATACTATTTCGGTATTAAATGTTGTATTTCAAGTCAAATACTAAGATCCATGCTCAATCCCTAGTGAAGAATGAGTTGATTAACGAATTATGTTTGGATGGTTTAACGATGAATTATTTCTGCTAACTTTCACGTTTAGCTTCATGTCTCATTCTCTTCCTATATTTATTATTTTCAATTTCTTGGAAATGCCTTGTTGCACTATGAAATACTTCAAGTGGTATGGTAGATTAGTAAAAGATCAAACTTGTTTTCTGATTACTTGAAAATATGAAAGGTTAAACACGTGTTTGCTTAATGAGATTGCCAAATGTGTTTAATGCTTTGCCGACCACCGCATCTAGATGGATTTTCTGACTATCGAACGTAATTAATATTATGAAATTATTGATTGCTATGTTTCATAGTTCATGTATCGATTAAACCTCTTTTCTATTTTTTTTAAATCGAGCTAATTCCTAATCCTTTTCTTTTCTTTCTTCGCATGAACCCACTATGGAGTCCAAATGGACTTTTTTCTCCATGCATTTTGTAATGGGCCAACATAGCCCACTTTCTCAAGTCAAGCCTAAAAGAGAACCCAAAACCGCTAACATGATGTATGGGTACAAAGAGTCGAAAGAAGGAATGAGTTGAAGCCTTGCCCTCGAAGTGGCAATGAGATCCGAAAGTCTCATTCTTTTTTTATTTATCTATGGTTGTATCATTTATTATTTATTTTCTTTTTAGTTATTTATTTATTGGGTCATTTATTTTGGCCCTCAAAGCCAAAAATGTACTTAATACAGGTGAAGGAAGACTCGAGCCAAAGGTTCGAGACGTAGAATTAGGACAGGTGAAAAGAAAAATGGGTTGAAAACCCAAATAGATTAGGACAGGGTCGATGGTTTGGGATTAAAACCCTAAATCACTACTTCCCCGCTTTTTCTCTTTTTCCTTTTGTTTACTTGTTTACGTGTTGCTTTGCAAATCTAGTTAAATCCCTAATTAAGTTGCTAAAAAACTGATTTCGCAAAAAGCTTCTACTTAATCAATTACTTTTCCAAAAAATCTATTTTCCAAAAGTTAGTTAAAAACGGTTTTCAAACAGTCTGGATAACTGCAAGTTAGCGGACGTTTTAGTTGCCTAACACCTTCCTAAAACGTTAATAGGAACTGCTTATCTAGAATCTCTAACTCTAAATGATTTTTCTGTTTTGAATTGTTTGAAGTACTTTATAAAGGTTTCTTAATTTCTTTTCAAAATTAAGTGGCGACTCTTTCAAAAGTCAAAAATGTCCGCAAAACAATCATTACGTACATTCTCACTTGGTTCATCTTGAGGTCGTTTAGAACCTCCACTTTTATGTCTAGTTTTATATGGATAAATATTTTCAAAGAATTCAGCATTATCTATTTAAGAATAAAAAATTGGCATGCTTTGCTACTTTTAGCATATCTTATGAACACGCAGTCCACTATCTTAGGTCCTATCTTTACTCTTTTTGACATAGGTACTTGGACCTTCGCTAGACACCCCCACACTTTGAAATATTTCAACTTCTGTTTCTTTCTTTTCCATTTTTCATATGGAATTGATTATGTCTTACTATGAGGAATTTCTATTGAGTATTCGGTTAGCCGTAAGGATAGTATCCTCGCACAAGTTTTGTGGTAAACCTGAACTTATTAATAAGGAATTCATCATTTCCTTCAAGGTTCGGTTTTTCCTTTCCCTAATTCCATTAGATTGAGGTGAATATGGGGTTGTAGTATGATGACCAATTCCATTCTCTACACATATTTGCGC
>NW_025865031.1:0-2776 GCF_002878395.1 Capsicum annuum
TATGTTCAGGACCCTCTTGAAGAATAGTATTTTACATTCTGTTCAGGGTCCAAAACAGAATGTAAAATCCCATTTTTCCAAAGGGTCCTGAACATAAATTGAAGTCCCATTTTTGAGAAGGGTCCTGAACAGAAAGTAAAGTCCTATTTTTCAGGAGGGTCCTGAATAAAAAGTAAAGCTCCATTTTTCAGGAGAGTCCTGAACAGAACTTAAATTCCTATTTTTCAAGAGGGTCCTGAATAGAACGTAAAGTACTATTTTTCAGGAGAGACCTGAACAGAAAGAAAAGTCCTATTTTTCAGTAGGGTCCTAATCAAGAAGAAAAATCCTATTTTTTAGGAGGGTCCTGAATAGAAAGTAAAACCCTATTTCTAAGGAAGGTCCTGAATAGAAAGTAAAATTCCCATTTTTTAGGAGGTTTTTAAACAGAAGGTTAAATTCTATTTTTTTAGAGCGTGCTGAACCTAAAGTAAAATCTTATATTTCAGGAGGGTCCAGAACAGAAAGTAAAGTCCCATTTTTCTGGAGGGTCCAGAATAGAAAGTAAAATCCCTTTTTCATGAGGGTCGTACACAAAAAGTAAAATCCCATTTTTTAGGAAGGTCCTGAACAGAAAGTAAAGTCCTATTTTTTAGGAGGGTCCTGAACAGAATGTAAATTCCTATTTTTCAAGAGGGTCCTTATCAGAAAGTAAAGTCCTATTATTCAGGAGAGACCTAAAGAGAAAGTAAAGTCCTATTTTTCAGTAGGGTCCTAATCAGAAAGAAAAATCCTATTTTTTAGGAGGGTCCTGAATAGAAAGTAAAACCGCATTTCTAAGAAAGGTCCTGAATAGAAATTAAAATTCCCATTTTTTAGGAGGGTCCTAAACAGAAGGTTAAATCCTATTTTTTTAGAGCGTGTTGAACCTAAAGTAAAATCTTATATTTCAGGAGGGTCCAGAACAGAAAGTAAAGTCCCATTTTTCTGGAGGGTCCCGAACAGAATGTAAAGTCCCATTTTTCAGGAGAGTCCTGAACAGAAAGTAAAATCCTATTCTTCAGGTGGGTCATGAACATAAAGTAACCTCCCGTTTTTTAGGAGGGTCCTTAATAGAAAGTATAATCCCATTTTTTTTGAGGGTCCTGAACAGAACGTAAAGTTCCATTTTTTAGGAGGGTCCTGAACATAAAGTAAAATACTATTCTTCAGGAAGGTCCTGAACATAAAGTAACCTCCTATTTTTTTGGAGGGTCCTTAAAAGAAAGTAAAGTCCTATTTTTCAGAAGGGTCCTGAACAGAAAGTAAAACCCTATTTTTCAGTATGGTCCAAAACAAAAAGTAAAATCTCATTTTTCCAAAGGGTCCTGAACATAAAGTAAAGTCTCATTTTTCAGGAAAAGTGCTAAACGAAAACTAAATTCCTATTTTCGGATTAGAAAGTAAAATCCTATTTTTCATGAGGATCCTGAATAGATAGTAAAATCTCATTATTTAGGAGGGTGCTGAACAGAAAGTAAAATCTCAATTTTCAGGAGGGTCCAGAACAGAAAGTAAAGTCCCATTTTTCAGTAGGGTCCAAAACAGAATGTAAAATCCAATTTTTCCAAAGGGTCCTGAACATAATGTAAAGTCCCATATTTTAGAAGGGTCCTGAACAGAAAGTTAAGTACTATTTTTCAGGAGGGTCCTGAACAGAAAGTAAAGTTCCATTTTTTAGGAGGGTCCTGAACAGAACGTAAATTCCTATTTTTCAAGAGGGTCCTGAACAGAAAGTAAAGTCCTAATTTTCAGGAGAGACCAGAACAGAAAGTAAAGTGCCATTTTTCAAGATGGTCCTGAACAGAAAGTAAAGTTTTATTTTTTAGGAGGATCTTGAACAGAACGTAAAGTTCCATTATTCAGAAGGGTCCTGAACAGAAAGTAAAATCCCATTTTTCTGGAGAGTCCCGAACAGAAAGTAAATCCCATTATTTATGTGGATCCTGAAAAGAAATTAAAGTCACATTTTAGGGTGGGTTGTGAACAGAAAGTAAAGACCCATTTTTCTGGAGGTTCCCGAACAGAAAGTAAAGTCCTATTTTTAAGGAGAGTCCTGAACAGAAAGGAAAATCCTATTCTTCAGGAGGGTCATGAACATAAAGTAACCTCCCATTTATAAGGAAGGTCCTTAACAGAAAGTAAAATCCCATTTTTTTGAGGGTCCTGAACAAAACGTAAAGTTCCATTTTTTAGGAGGGCCCTGAACAGAAAGTAAAATACTATTCTTCAGGATAGTCCTGAACATAAAGTAACCTCCCATTTTTTAGGAGGGTCCTTAAAAGAAAGTAAAGTCGTATTTTTTAGGAGGGTCCTGAACAGAAAGCAAAATCCTATTTTTCAGTAGGGTCCAAAACAAAAAGTAAAATCCCATTTTTCCAAAGGGTCCAGAACATAAAGTAATGTCCCATTTTTCAGGAAAGGTCCTAAACCAAAAGTAAATTCCTATTTTTAAGGAGGGTCCTGAATAGAAAGTAAAATCCTATTTTTCATGAGGATCCTGAATAGATAGTAAACTCTTATTTTTTAGGAGGGTGCTGAACAGAAAGTAAAATCTCAAATTTCAGGAGGGTCCAGAACAGAAAGTAAAGTCCCATTTTTTAGTAGGGTCCAAAACAGAATGTAAAATCCCATTTTTCCAAAAGGTCCTGAACATAAATTAAAGTCCCACTTTTTAGAAGGGTTATGATCAGAAAATAAAGTCCTATTTTTCAGGAGGGTCCTGAACAGAAAGTAAAGTTCCATTTTTCAGGAGGGT
>NW_025865032.1:0-1292 GCF_002878395.1 Capsicum annuum
TTTAATTTTTGTTCAGAACCCTCCGGAAAAATGGGACTTTACTTGCTCTTTAGGACCCTTCTTAAAAATGTGACTTTAATTTTTGTTCAGGACCCTCATGAAAAATGAGATTTTACTTTCTGCTCAAGACCCTCCGGAAAAATAGGATTTTACTTTCTGTTCAGGACCTTCCTAAAAAAAAGGACTTTTCTTTTTGTTCAGGACCCTCCTGAATAATGAAATTTTACTTTCTATTCAGAATCATCTTGAAAAATGATTTTACTTTCTGTTCAGTACCCTTCTGAAAAATGAGATTTTACTTTTTGTTTAGGACCCTCCTGAAAAATTGGATTGTACTTTCTGTTCAGGACCCTCCTAAAAAATGGGATTTTACTTTTTGCTTGGACCCTCCTAAAAAATGGGATTTTACTTCCTGTTCAGGACCCTCCTGAAAAATGGGATTTTACATTCTGTTCAGGACCCTCCTAAAAATGGGACTATAGTTTCTGTTCAGGACACTCCTGAAAAATGAGAGGTTACTTTATGTTCAGGACCCTTTTGAAGAATAGTATTTTACTTTTTGTTCAGAACCCTCCTAAAAAATGGGATTTTACATTTTGTTTAGGACACTCCTAAAAATGGGACTATAGTTTCAGTTCAGGACACTCCTGAAAAATAGGAATTTACTTTCTGTTCAGGACCCTCCTGAAAAATGCGACTTTAGTTTTTGTTCAGAACCCTCCATAAAAATTAGAATTTACTTTCTGTTAAAGACGCTCCTTGAAAGTAGGAATTCACGGACAATTCAGGACCCTCTTGAAAAATAGGACTTTACTTTCTGTTCAGGACCCTCCTGAAAAATGGGACTTTACGTTCTGTTCAGGACCCTCCTAAAAAATGGAATTTTACTTTCTGTTCAGGACCTTCATGAAAAATGGGGTTTTACTTTCTGTTCAGGACCCTCCTAAAAAATGGGAATTCACTTTCTATTCAGGTGCCTCCTGAAAAATAGGACTTTACTTTCTGTTCAGGACCCTCTTAAAAAATGCGATTTTACTTTTTTTTAGAACCCTCATGAAAAAGGGATTTTACTTTCAGTTCAGGACCCTCTAGAAAAATGGGACTTTACTTTCTGTTCTGGACCCTCCTGAAAAATGAGATTTTACTTTCTTTTCAACACCCTTCTAAAAAATAAGATTTTACTTTCTATTCAGGACCCTCCTTAAAAATAGAAATTTTACTTTATGTTTAGGACCCTTATGAATTATGGGACTTTATGTTCTATTCAGGACCCTCCTAAAAAATGAAACTTT
>NW_025865033.1:0-1871 GCF_002878395.1 Capsicum annuum
AATAGGATTTTAATTCCTGTTCAGGACCCTCCTGAAATATGGGATTTAACTTTCTGCTAAGGACTCTCCTGAAAAATGAGATTTTACTTTCTGTTCAGGACTCTCTAAAAAAATAGGATTTTACTTTCTGTTTAGGACCCTACTGAAAAATGGGATTTTACTTTCTGCTCAGGACCCTCCTGAAGAATGGAACTTTACTTTCTGTTCAGGACCCTCCTGGAAAATATGATTTTACATTCTGTTTAGGACCCTCCTGAAAAATGAGATTTTACTTTCTGTTCAGGTCCCTCCTAAAAAATGGGATTTTACTTTCTGTTCAGGCCCCTCCTGAAAAATGGGATTTTACTTTCAGTTCGGGTCCCTCCTGAAAAATGGGATTTTACGTTCTGTTCAGGACACTCCAGAAAAATGCGATTTTAGTTTCTATTCAGGACCCTCCTGAAAAATGAGATTTTACTTTCAGTTCAGGATCCTCCTGAAAAATAGGATTTTACTTTCTGGTCAGGACCCTCTAGATGAATGGAATTTTTTTTTCTGCTCAGGACCCTCCTGAAAAATGGAACTTTACTTTCTGTTCAGGACCCTCTTGAAAGATGGGATTTTACTTTCTGCTCAGGACCCTCTTGAAAAATGGGACTTTACTTTCATGTTCAGGACTCTCCTAAAAAATAGGATTTTAATTCCTGTTCAGGACCCTCCTGAAATATGGGATTTTACTTTCTGCTAAGGACTCTCCTGAAAAATGAGATTTTACTTTCTGTTCAGGACTCTCTAAAAAAATAGGATTTTACTTTCTGTTCAGGACCCTACTGAAAAATGGGATTTTACTTTCTGTTCAGGACCTTCCTGAAGAATGGAACTTTACTTTCTGTTCAGGACCCTCCTGGAAAATAGGATTTTACATTCTGTTTAGGACCCTCCTGAAAAATGGGATTTTAATTTCTTTTCAGGACCCTCTTGAAAAATGGGATTTTTGTTTTTGTTCAGTACCCTCTTGAAGAATGGGAATTTACTTTCTGCTCAGGACTCTACTGAAAAATGGGACTTTAGTTTCTGCTCAGGACCCTCCTAAAAAATTGTATTTTACTTTCTGTTCAGGACCCTTCTGAAAAATGGGATTTTACTTTCTGTTCAGGACCCTCCTGAAGAATGAATTTACTTTTAGTTCAGGACCCTCCAGAAAAATGGGACTTTACTTACTGTTTAGTACCCGCCTGAAAAATGAGATTTTACTTTATGTTCAGGGCCATCCTGAAAAATGGGAATTTACTTTATGTTCAGGACCCTCCTGAAAAATGGGATTTTACTTTCTTTTTAGGACCTCCCTACAAAAATGAGATTTTACTTTTTGTTCAGGACCCTCCGAAAAAATGGGATTTTACTTTCTGTTTAGTACCCTTTTAAAGAAGAGGAATTTACTTTCTATTCAGGACTGTCCTGAAAAATGGGACTTTACTTTCTGTTCAGGACTATCCTGAAAAATGGGACTTTACTTTCTGTTCAGGACCCTCCTGAAAAATGGGATTTTACTTTCTGTTCAGGACTCTCCCTAAAAATGGGATTTTACTTTCTGTTCAGGACCCTCCTGAAAAATTGGAATTTACTTTCAGTTCAGGACCCTCCTAAAAAAGGGGTCTTTACTTACTGTTCAGGACCCTCCTGAAAAATGAGATTTTACTTTATGTTTAGGACCCTCTTGAAAAATAGAATTCTACTTTCTGCTCAAGACCCTCCTGGAAAATAGGATTTTAATTTCTGTTCAGGACCCTCCTGGAAAATGGGATTTTACTTTATGTTTAGGACCCTCCTGAAAAATAGGATTTTACATTAAGTTCGGGACCCTCCTAAAAAATGAGATTTTAATTTCTGTT
>NW_025865034.1:0-1558 GCF_002878395.1 Capsicum annuum
GAACAAAAAGTAAACTCCCATTTTAGGAGGGTCCTGAACAGATAGTACGATCCCATTTTTCAGGAGGGTCCTGAACAGAAAGTAAAATCCCATTTTTCAAGAGGATCCTGAACAGAAAGTAAATTCCCATTTTTCAGAAGGGTCCTGAACATAAAGTAAAATCCCATTTTTCTGGAGGGTCCTGAACATAAGGTAAAATCCTATTTTTCAGAGCGGTATCCTGAACAGAAAGTAAATTTCCATTTTTCAGAGGGTCCTGAACATAAAGTATAATCCCATTTTTTAGGAGGGTC
Organism: Capsicum annuum; assembly: GCF_002878395.1. NCBI lineage: Eukaryota > Viridiplantae > Streptophyta > Magnoliopsida > Solanales > Solanaceae > Capsicum > Capsicum annuum. The sequence continues at coordinate 294 of NW_025865034.1, forward strand.
TTGAACATAAAGTGAAATCCCATTTTTTAGGAGGGTCCTGAACAAAAGTAAAGTCCTATTTTTCAGGAGGATCCTAAAAATATAGTAAAATCCTATTTTTTAGGAGGGTCCAGAACAGAAAGTAAAGTCCCATTTTTCAGGAAGTAGCTGAACATAAAGTAAAGTCCTATTTTTCAGGAGGGTCCTTAAAATAAAGTACAGTCCCATTTTTTAGGAGGATTCTAGACATAAATTAATTCCTATTTTTTAGAAGGGTCTTGAACATAAAGTAAAATCCCATTTTTCAGGCGAGTCTTGAATAGAAAGTAAAGTCCCATTTTTTAGGAGGGTTTTGAACAGAAAGTAAACCTCATTTTTCAAGGGGTCCTGACCAAAAGTAAAATCCCATTTAATTAGGAGGGTCTTGAACATAAAGCAAAATCCTATTTTTCAGGAGGGTCCTGAACAAAAAGTAAAGTCCCATTTTTCAGGTAGGTCCTCAATAGAAAGTAAAATCCCATGTTTCAGTAAGGTCCTGAACAAAAGTAAAATCTTATTTTTCAGGAGGGTCCTGGACAGAAACAAATGTCCCATCTCTCAGGAGGGTAGAGCAATCCCATTTTTCAAGAGGGTCCTAAAAAGAAAATAAAATCCTATTTTTCAGGAGGGTCTTGAATAGAAAGTAAATTTCCATTTTTCAAGATGGTCCTGAACAGGAAGTAAAATCCTATTTTTCAGGAGGGTCCTCAATAGAAAGTAAATTCCCATTTTTCAGGAGGGTCCTGAATAGAAATAAAAATCTCATTTTTCAGGAGGGCCCTGAACAGAAAGTAAAATCCTATTTTCCAGGAGGGTCCTAAATAGAAAGTGAAATTATATTTTTCAGAAGGGTCCTGAACAAAATGTAAAATAAAATCACATTTTTCAGGAGGATCCTCAATAAAATATAAAATCCCATTCATCTAAAGGGTCCTGAACTGAAAGTAAAATACCATTTTTCAGGAGGGTCCTGAACAGAAAGTAAAGACCCATTTTCCAGGAGGGTCCTGAACAGAAAGTAAAATCTTATTTTTCAGGAGGGTCCTGAACAGAAAGTAAAATCTTATTTTTCAGTAGGGTCCTGAACAGAAAGTAAATTCCTATTTTCCAGGAGGGTCCTGAATATAAAGTAAATTCAAAATTTTCAGGTGGGTCCTGAATATAAGGTTAAAATCCCATTTTCTAGGAGGGTTCTGAACCTAAAGTAAATTTCAATTTTTCAGAAGGGTCATGAACATAAGGTATAA
>NW_025865035.1:0-2158 GCF_002878395.1 Capsicum annuum
TATGTATGTATGTATGTATGTATGTATGTATGTATATTAAAATCTTTACTTTAGATAAAATCGTCTTTTTACTATTTTTAATATTTAATAGTTGAAAATTGGTGAAATATATTTATGGTAAACCTTTCGTTATATCAGAATTAATGACAACTAATATTTTTTTCAATAGTTTAAAAATTTAAATCAACTAAATTTGATTTTAAGAAGATCTAAAAAGTCTATAAATCTACATCTACAATATATTAAATTTATTAACCACTTGAAACTTCTGATGGTAAAATATATATGTGCTTACAATAAAATATATGTTTTGAACTTTTTGCGCTTCATTAAAAACCTTCGTAATAGATAAAATTGTCTAATTTTAAATAATTAAAAGTTATACGTGCGAGACACATGCGACTAAACTAGGATTTTTATATGTGTATAATAGGGTTGGCCAACTATTTTAATTATAAGAGTTTGCCACCACATCAATGGAAAGGTGTTGCTCACGCACCCCACTCATGCATGGAAGTGGGTGTTCTGAACATCAAAATTTATTTTAATATATATTCGGATATTACTTAGGTTTCTGGTAAAATCGATATAGAATTTTGAATATACAAAAATCAGTAGAAAAATATTTCGAATAAACCCTTCCGCTTATAATAGTAATATTTTATTAACGTAATTAGAATTAGCATCTTTTGATGATATAGAAATAAACTATTAAACTCTTTCAAAAACTGCACACTCAAATGTGTCATAGGTAAACAATTTTTATAATATATAGAACACTTTATGAAGACAATAAAAATATAACTTTACTAAATTCTAGTTTAAATTGAATATCTCAAACAACATTCGATATTTATAAAATTCTCGAACAAACTACCAAAGAATTGAACCATCTGTCACAGAAGGTCATAAATTATGAGAATCAACTATTGAAAAGCTGAAAATATTGAAAATGCAAGAAAATCAATATATGACCTCAAGGTTATTTCAACAGCCACTACTAAAAGTACTTTTTCCTGCAAAAGTCGAGGAACAAAAAGTGCCCAAACACTTGAAACAATAAGAGTATTGGGTCGGCATGCCCTGCTAGGCTCCTAAGACACCCGCCCTGACTGTACAATGTCTCCACAAAACCTTAACTAACGAAATCCCCCTTATTTCAACTTCCTAACCTTTCTGATCAATAAATCCCCCAACTCCTACTCGAATGTTACTCCCATCCAACTAAACAAACCTTCCTAAAGCACGTGAGACTAATGTGACATGTACCATCACTATACACACACAAGAAAAACTGAGTGAACGTCGGACAAGTCCATAGGCAAGCTAACACATATACCATGTCCCAACCTCAGGTCGAAGTGTTGAATAATTCGTCATCATATATCTCTTATTTACTCTAAAATTTACATAAATTCTTTTGTTTGAATTATAAACATGTTACACAAATTCCAACCTCAAAAGGATTAAACCAACCCTTTGGGAATTTGCACAGACTATGAATAAGTAAAAAGCCTCAAAATGACCCACCCAAATACTCAAATAGCAGTGTCTAGTGCAAGTAATCTTTGTTTGGGACCGGAACGAGTCCCAATGACCATTGAATCCAACATCATGAGTTTGAAGAAGGACCGAGTAATTCTCAATAACAACAATATAAAACAAGTAAAATCGAAAGCTTTTAAGCATTTTCTAAAACTCTTTGATCCCAGAATTTGGAGTGTCTTACTTCTATGAATTTCACAGGGTTCAACAAACATTCAATATTTTACTCCAGATCCTGCATGTCCCTCTTTAAACGAACATTGACCAATACACAAAAAGTTGTGCAAAATTAACTCAAATACTCTTCTCCCACTTAATAGACTTCTAGAAACCCGGCAAACTAAAAACCAAAGACAAACATGGTAGAGACTAGTAACCTAAGAAAATTAACCATACCTCAAATATAAATTTGAGCCAACCTTTCTCATCTGACAGAAAACTAAACCTGTAGGTAGTAAGTAAACCTTATCAGTTATCAAAAATTCCCTAAATGGAATCAAACCCCATATCATACATTTTAAGTAAGTCATAAAATCTATACTTGTACTCTTAGTATATGAGCTAAACTACCAGGGACAGAGTGTCCAAACTATACCCGCTAACAAACCAATAT
>NW_025865036.1:0-1880 GCF_002878395.1 Capsicum annuum
GAAAAATGGGATTTTTACTTTATGTTCAGGACCCTCCTGAAAAATGGAATTTTACTTTACGTTCAGGACCCTCCTAAAAAATGGGATTTTACTTTATGTTCAGGACCCTCCTGAAAAATGGGATTTGACTTTCAGTCCAGGACCCTCCTGAAAAATAGAATTTTTACTTTTGTTCAGGACCCTCCTGAAAAATGAGATTTTACTTTATGTTCAGGACCCTCCTGGAAAATGGACAACGCTCACAAAAAGATGAAATACTACTTTATTATAATTCTTGTTTGGGATAATTTTCATTCTAGTTTTAATTTTGGGTTTCAGGAGCCCGCCTGAAGAACAGGGTGATGAACTAGCAAGTCAGGAGCCGCCTGAAGAATAGGGTGATGAAATAGCAAGTCTGGAGCCCGCCGGGAGAACAGAGTGAAGAAAATGAAAAGTCAATCAACAAAGTGATGAAATAGCAACTCAGGAGCCCGCCTGGAGAATAGGGTGAAGAAACGAAAAAGTCAAGCAATAAAGTGAAGCAATTGAAAGCCAAGCAACAAGTTGAAAGAAATTGCAAGTCAGGAGCCCGCCTGAAGAATAGGGTGATGAAAGTCGAGTCAAGAACCAACAGAAGCTGTATAGATAGGATTTTTGTAATTTCATATATGTTTTAACTTGTAATTTTCATTTTTGATGTAATGACAGAGCCGCAGACCGGAACCTCGATGGAACCTCACTCGACTCTCCAACTCGGTATAGTCCACTTCTCTTCCAATCCTTTGAAATACCCGTGACTTGATTCTTTCATAGCTTGGGTAGTAAGGATGTCTTAAGTCAAGACCCGGTTGTCTTTCTTCCTTCTGTTTCTTTCTTTGAATAATGGACGGGTCAAAATTTAGTCTCGCTGTCTACTTCTTTCCTGAAAACAATTCGTGTTTATATTCAAAGGGGGCATGATGTAGACACCTAATTTTGTTCCTCCCGAAGACCCAAGTTACATATTTTTATTCCTGTCTTACCACGTGCCCTCACCCGTATGATTATATCCCATAAAAATACAAAAAAACAAACCCACTAACAAACCTAATCCCCAATTATTCTTTTGTAACAAAATTAACCATCCCTCCTATCAATTTTGGACAACACATCACTACCCCATGCCCCATACCCTACCCCAATACCCACCTCACAGCATATATGCACACACATCACACACACAGTAGAGGATTTACGCACACACACTCAAGATTACAATACATTCACATTAACATAAGAAAAAAAGGGGGCACGATCAGGAAACCAAAAAAGAACATTGGAATTTTCTTTTCTTCTTCAGAGATACACCCACAAAGAATTTTGGTTCATTTTTTTCTTCTTGAAGTACACAGCAACACACTTTATTTTCCATGGAGAGGAGGGAATAGCAGAACACACACTCACCATCACTCGCATGGGCACACACAAAAACCCCACAGAAAATTCTGCTGGACGTACACACATACGAAATGAGAGAGAAAAGAGTGAGGCGAGAGAGAAAGAGAGAATCAGGAACGAAGAGATATGGAGAGATCTGCGAGGAGGAGAGACTCGAGGTTGAGTTTTAGGTTGTTCTGGAACGGGTTTTGTGGAGTTCGGTCACTGTTCCGGCGAGGCTGCACTGATTTGGAGCTCCGGTGATTTGCCAATGGCAACCCAGTTCCGATTCAGTTACGGTTGGGGGAGAGAATAGTAAGAGGGTCGACGGTGATCGAAAATTGAGGGAGGTTGATGGAATCAGTGAAAATCTGGCTGGTTTGGCATTTTTCTGGTGAATTTCTCACCGGAATAAGCTCTAAATCATAAAATCGATTCGCCATAGTCCCGAAATTCCCCTAAAACGTCTTCGTCTCTGATTTCTC
>NW_025865037.1:0-3348 GCF_002878395.1 Capsicum annuum
GGGTTCTGAACCAAAGTAAAATCCTATTTTTTAGGAGGGTCCTGAACAGAAAGTGAATTCATATTTTTCAGTAGGGTCTAAAACAGAAAGTAAAGTCCTTTTTTTCAGGAGGGTCATGAACAGAAAGTAATTTCCATTTTTAGGAGCGTCCTGAACATAATATAAAGTCCCATTTTTCAGGAGGGTCCTGAACAAAAAGTAAAGTCCTATTTTTCAGGAGGGTCTTGAACAGAAAGTAAAATCTAATTTTTCAGAAGGGTGCAGAACATAAAGTAAAGTCCCATTTTTCAGGAGGGTCTTGAACTGAAAGTAAAATCCCATTTTTTAGAAAGGTCCTGAACAGAAAGTAAAGTCCCTTTTTTAGGAGGGTCCTGAATAAAAAGTAAACTCCTATTTTTCAGGAGGGTCCTGAACAGAAAGTAAAGTCTCATTTTTCAGTAGGGTCCCGAACAGAAAGTGAAGTCCCATTTTTCAGGAGGGTCCTGAATAGAACGAAAAATCCCATTTTTCAGGAGGGTCTTGAACAGAAAGTAAAGTCCTATTTTTCAGGAGTGTCCTGAACAGAAAGTGAAATCCCATTTTTCAAAAGTGTCCTGAAAAGAAAGTAAAATCCAATTTTTAGGGAGGGTCCAGAACGTAGAGCAAAATCTCATTTTTCAGGAGGGTCCTAAACAGAAAGAAAAATTCCATTTTTCAGGAGGGTCTTGAACATAAAGTAAAGCCTCATTTTTCAGGAGGGTCCTGAACATATAATAAAATCCCTTTTTCACGAAGGGCCTGAAGAGAAAGTAAAGTCCTATTTTTTAAGAGGGTCCTAAACAGAAAGTGAAGTCCCATGTTTTAGGAGGGTTCTTAACAGAAAGTAAAGTCCCTTTTTTCAGGAGGGTCCCAACCAGAATGTAACGTCCCATTTTTCCGAAAGGTCCTGAACAGAAAGTAAAGTTCCATTTTTTAGGAGGGTCCTGAACAGAAAATAAAATCCCATTTTCAGGAGGGTCCTATACAGAAACTAAAGTCCCATTTTTCAGGAGGGTCTTTAACAGAAAGTAAAGTACCATTTTTCAGGAGGCCCCTGAACAAAAAGTAAATTCCTATTTCTCAGGAGGGTCCTGAAGAAAAAGTAAAGTCCCATATTTCAGGAGAGTCCTAAACAGAAAGTAAAGTCCCATTTTTTAAGAGAGACCTGAACAAAAAGTAAATTCTCACTTTTCAGGAGGGTCTTGAACAGTAAGTAATATCCCACTTTTCAGGAGGGTCCTGAACAGAAACCAAAGTCCTATTTTTTGGAGTGTCCTGAACAAAATTAAAATCCTATGTTTTAGAAGGGCCTAGAACTGAAAGTAAAAATCCATTTTTCAGAAGGGTCCTAAATAGAAAGTAAAATCTCATTTTTCAGGATTGTCCGGTAGAAAAGTAAAATTCCATTTTTCTGTAGGGTCCTGAACAAAAAGTAAAATAACATTTTTCAGGAGGGTCCTAAACAAAGAGAAAAATACCATTTTTCATGAGGGTCACAGGCAAAAAGTAAAATCCCATTTTTTAGTAGGGTTCTGAACAGAAAGTACAATCTCATTTTTCAGGAGAGTCTTGAACTGAAAGTAAAATCCTATTTTTCAGGAGGGTCCTGAACAGAAGTAAAGTTCTATTTTTTTAGGATGGTCTTAAACAGAAAGTAAAATACCATTTTTCAGGAGGGTCCTGAACCAATAGTAATATCCCATTTTTAAAGAGGGTCCTGAACAGAAAGTAAAGTCCCATTTTTAGGAGGGTCCCGTACAGAAAGTAAATTCCCATTTTTCAGGAGGGTCCTGAACAGAAACTGAAGTCCCATTTTTGCAAAAGGTCCTGAACAGAAAGTAAAGTTCCATTTTTTAGGAGGGTTCTGAATAGAAAATAAAATCCCATTTTTAGGAGGGTCCTGTATAGAAAGTAAAGTCCCATTTTTCAGGAGGGTCTTGAACAGAAAGTAAAGTCACATTTTGTAAGAGGCATCTGAACAGAAAGTAAATTCCCATTTTTTTAGGAGGGTTGTGAACAGAAGTAAATTCCCATTTTTTAGGAGGGTCATGAAGAAAAAGCAAAGTCCCATATTTCAGGAGAGTCCTAAATAGAAAGTAATTCCCATTTTTGAAGAGGGACCTGAACAAAAAGTAAATTTCCACTTTTCAGGAGGGTCCTGAACAGAAAGTAATATTTCACTTTTCAGGAGGGTCCTGAACAGAAACTAAAGTCCCATTTTTTTGGAGGGTCCTGAACAAAAGTAAAATCCTATTTTCTAGGAGGGCCTAGAACTGAAAGTAAAATTCCATTTTTCAGAACGGTCCTGAATAGAAAGTAAAATCCTATTTTTCTGGATTGTTCGGTAGAAAACTAAAATTCCACTTTTCTGTAGGGTCCAAAACAAAAATTAAAATACCTTTTGTCAGGAGGGTCCTAACCAGAAATTAAAATCGTATTTTTCAAAAGAGTCCAGAAAAGAAAGTAAAATCCCATTTTTCAGGAGGGTCCTGAACAAGAAGTAAAATCTCATTTTTCTGGAGGGTCCAGAACATAAAGTAAAGTCCCATTTTTTAGGAGGGTCCTGAACATATAGTAAAACTCATTTTTTCGGAGGGTATTGAAAAGAATATAAAGTTCCATTTTTTGAGAGGATCCTGAACAGAAAGTAAAATCTCATTTTTTAGGAGGGTCCTGAGCATAAAGAAAAGTCCTATTTTTTAGGAGGGTCCTGAATAGATAGTAAAGTCCCATTTTTTAGGATGGTCCTAAACAGAAAGTAAAGTCCCATGTTTTAGGAGGGTGCTGAAGAAAAAGCAAAGTCCCATTTTTAGGAGGGTGCTAGACAGAAAGTAAAGTCCCATTTTTGAAGAGAGTCCTTAACAGAACGTAAATTCCCACTTTTCAAGAGGGACCTGAACAGAAAGTAATATCCCATTTTTCAGGAGGGTCCTGAACAGAAACTAAAGTCCTATTTTTCAGGAGGGTCCTAAAGAAAAAGCAAAGTCCCATTTTTAGGAAAGTGCTAAACAGAAAGTAAAGTCCTATTTTTGAAAAGGGTCCTGAACAGAAAGTAAATTCACATTTTTCAAGAGGGTCCTGAACAAAAAGTAATATCCCACTTTTCAGGAGGGTCCTGAACAGAAACTAAAGTCCTATTTTTCAGGAGGGTCCTGAAGAAAAAGCAAAGTCCCATTTTCAGGAGGCTGCTAGACAGAAAGTAAAGTCCCATTTTTGAAGAGGGTTCTGAACAGAAAGTAAATTCTCAATTTTGAAGAGGGTCCTGAACATAAAGTAATATCTCACTTTTCAGGAGGGTCCTGAACAGAAACTAAAGTCCTATTTTTTAGG
>NW_025865038.1:0-1365 GCF_002878395.1 Capsicum annuum
CAGAACAAAAACTTCAACTAGAGTTCAAGTATAAACAAGAACACAATAAAGTATATCAAATACCCTCAACACAAGATTAAAATGACTTTTCCAAGAGGTGTATTTTATTTTTTCAGAAAATAGATGAAACAGAAATGAATAAGGCCAAGTCGTCTGAATTCACGGAGTTTTCTTAAGGAAACAATTCCCCTCACTGTACCCGAGGTTATGAAATTTTTTCTCCCAGGATAAAATGGCCTTCAATCCAAATATAGCGGTACCTCAAATATTTGGACTCGTCGAATGCACTCAACAGTTTGAATGATCACACAGAATTTTTTGAAGAGAAGAAGAGTATTTTTTATTCTGAAATTTCGTATCAAAACCTGTGGAAGAAAGCAGGTTTTTATAGTCATAACATGCCTCTTATGAAAAAAGGCAATCGTTTATGTCATAGGTTACACATGTTCAGTAAATTCATGTATGTTCATCCAAAGATTGCATCTTTTTCTGAACAGCGACGACGACGACGGCGCGAGGCATCTCTTATTTCTTGTCTCACTTAGCATGTGGAGTAAGTGCTTTCTATTAAAAATACTCCATAGTTCCCTTCTCCCACCAATGTGGGAGAATTAATGAACTTTCCAATTTTGGGAGTACACCTTCTAAATTGGTGTCTCCTTTCTTCCACCATTTTTCTCTCCATTTTCCATTCACACCTTTTCCATACATATTGAACCCAACAACCCCCCACATGAATGGGGAATGACTATTTTTCGAAAAAGTTTTACGGACAAGTATGTGATCATCTAGCAAAGACTGATTGCACTTGGATAAGTGGATTTTCCTTTGAACTTTCCGTAGTGAACATGCATTGGATACACTCGGTCAATCGGTAGATTTGATATCTTTGAACCGCCGAGTTTTAATATACACCTAGACAACACATGTCACACAACCAGCCTTTTACCATTTATGGTTCTCACGGTTTTGTTCTTTTCAGCCATGAACACGTCCCGGTTTCATGAGAGCTTAAAGAATAGGCCTTTACTAACATTCTCCTTGAAGCGGCTTCCACTTCGCCCTCACATAAGTGATTTCTAAACGTTCAATCCTATAGATTAAACTATTTGGTCAAATCTGTCAAACTTAGATAATAATTAAAAGACTTTTCATCTTAAGTCTTATCCTTGTTTACTAAACATTGTCTGCATCATAAGAATGAGATGGATAATTGACAATGTTAAACCTGTCAGACACAACTTTGTTTGATCTCCTTGAACCTATATATATTGCGGATCCAAAATTTAAAGTTAATTTATGAATTTTAGATTTATTGTATATACATAATTATTCAGTTAATTTTTATCCAAATATATAAGATTT
>NW_025865039.1:0-1922 GCF_002878395.1 Capsicum annuum
TTTATAGCTTGATTATATTTAATTAATCTATAATTACATAAAGGACTCAAATATGGAAACAATTGATATTAATTACCTTTATAATTTCAAAAATTTAATCCCATGAATTTCTCATATTCTTATAGTTTGATTATATCAAATTGATATTAATTACCTTTATAATTTTGGGAATAATTTTTAAAAGGTAACGATTAATTTTTCCTAATTGCTGATTTATTTCTCAAAAATTTCTTATAAATTTATAATTTGATTATAGTTAATTGATTATTTAATTATCTTTATAATTTTCTACAAACTCAAATAAGGAAACAATTTTTTTTCTCAATTACAGATTTTCTTAAATTCAATCATTTATTATTTTACTAAAATAGTTCAAATTTAATTATTTTGAGGCATGACATCTTTTTGTCTATAAATCTTTTTTAATGCATAAGAAATGCTAAAGTCATACAATAATCTCCTTTATTTTTATAATCCAAACTTACCATTTAAAAATCATTTCATTTGAATTAATAAGATCATAGTAGATTGCACAAAATCAATCAATTAATTATATATATTTTTATTAAATAAATGATGTACGAAATTGTTGTAATAAAACTATACAATCAACTAATTAATTTTAATTAATTAGAATCAATTTTATGATCATAATATATAGACTCAAGTTCTTTAAATTTAATGTTGTAAATTTTAAAATTTTTTATGTCTAAAGTAGAAGTTAGTGTTCGTTGTTTTTGTAACCAATATATCTATATCAATTACGAAACTTTGCATATATTTTTTATAAAAATAATTGTTAATATTAACTGATTTCTAACTCCATTTAATCTAATTAATTTGATAATAATAAAATTATTATTAATATTATATATTTATTTACCATAAATCTGTCCTAATTTTATAGCTTGATTGTAGTTAATTAATCTACAATTACATAAAGGGCTGAAATATGAAAAAAAATTGATATTAATTACCTTTATAATTTTGGCAATTCAATCCCATGAATTTCTCATGTTTTTTATGGATTGATTAAATTAAATTGAAATCAATTATGTTTTTAATTTTGGAAAGAATTTAAAAAAGGTAACGGTTATTTATTTTCCTAATTACTGATTTATTTTTCAAAAAATTCTTATAAATTCATAATTTGATTATAGTTAATTGATTATTTAATTATCTTTATAATTTTCTAAAATCTCAAATAAGGTAACAATTATTTTTTTCTAAATTATGGATTTTATTATATTCAATATTTTATTTTTTTTACTAAAATAGTTCAAATTTAATTGGTTTGACAGATGACAACTTTTTGTCTCTAAATCTTTTTTAATACATAAGAAATGCTAAAGGCATACAATAATATCCTTTCTTTTTATGATCAAAAATTACCTTTTGAAAATTATTTCATTTGAATTAATAAGATCATAGTAGTTCACACAAAATCAATTAATTAATTTTATGTATTTTTATATAATAAATGATGTACGACATAATTGTAATAAAAAGACACAATCAACTAATTGATTTCAATTAATTAGAATCAATTTTATGATCATAATATATAGACTCAAGTTTCTTAAATTTAATATTGTAAATTTTAAAATATATTTATGTCTAAAGTAGTAGACAGTGTTCGTTGTTGTTTTTCCAATATATGTATATCAATTACGAAACTTTGCATATATTTTTTATTAAAATAATTGTCAATATTAATTGATTTCTATCTCAATTTGATATAATTAAATTTATAACAATAAAATATTATTAATATTATATATTTATTTACCATAAATATATCCTAATTTTATAGCTTAATTATATTTAATTAATCTACAATTACATAAAGGACTCAAATATGAAAACAATTGATATTAATTACTTTTATAATTTCAAAAATTTAATCCCATGAATTTCACATA
>NW_025865040.1:0-2248 GCF_002878395.1 Capsicum annuum
AGTGAACAAGGTCTGCTTGAGGTGCCAAAGTGAAAGAACGTGCCAAGATGAGGGCCTATTGATGGGTTCCGCCCACATATATTGGGTAAACAACATAAATGCCCCCATAGTGGGTGACATTGCTTTTATGTCTCCCATAAGATAAGTCCTCCAAAATTAGTCTTCCTTCTTTTTTATATACTAATTTAGGTGTATGCGCCTTACGTGTGTTTCTTACTTTATTGAGTTCAAATGTTACACTAAATAGGATATTTGTTTAAATAATAAAGATGAATACAATAATTGAATTCCACATCTTTTGGAGAATTTATTTAATTAAATGTAACCTTTACCAAAAAAAAATTTCTCAAAGCCGATCAACATTCATCTACCGCCTGTAAACTGCAATAAAATAATTTGATAATAGAGACATCAAAATAATATAATTAAATCTAACCTATACAAAAAAATTTCCTCAAAGTTGTCTAACACTCATCTACCACCTGTAAACTATAACAAAATAATATGATAATAAAGATACCAAAAGAATACAACTAAACTTAACCTTTATACACAAAAAAATTCTCAAAGCAGAGATATAAAAACAATACAATTAAACCTAATCTTTACCTAAAAAAATTTCTCAAAGATGACCGACATTCATCTACCACCTTCCTGTAAACTACAACAAAATAATACAATAGGTTGACTCTGAGGGACCTATTCCCTGACTGGGTAGCACAACCCCCAAGAGTTCCAATAATTGGTATCAGAGCTAGGTTCACTCTAAAAAGTTCATACCTAGAGTGTTCTGGTCATCATGGTTGCTATAACTAAACTAGGAGTGGAAAGAAAAAAAAGAAAAAAGAGAGATATTCCTGACCTTGAAGGCTTTAAAGCGTGACCTAGGTGAAAAAAATACTGATGTTGCACTTTTAGCAACAAGGATTGTTAATGCTATAAAATGGATTAGTCATCACAGCAGGAGAAATGGTAAAATTGAAGGTTGTCACAAAGTTGGTATTTTTAAATCATTTATGAGAAACCACCAAATACAAAAGAATGATCAAAATCCAGAAGCATCAAGAAGAAAAGATGTAACTAGTTGTATAGTAAAGAAGGTGTTGGCTACTTGAAAAGACTTGTCCACCAAATTTGGGAAAGACAAAAAGTGTGGAGATAATTTCATCCTAAAACAGGATGATAAGAAAATAACCTCAGGTTCCTAGTGTTCTCTAATGGCAACATGGGGAGAGTTTTCTAGTGATCCAGGTAAAGATAAAAAGACTGGAGATATTTTTATGCTAGCATTGGAAGACAGTCCAGTTATCTATGATTCCTTGTTTGAATTCTTGGTAAACACAAAGGATGAAGAATAAAAGTAAGTAACACTCCTTGATCTTAAGAAAAACCTAGATAACTACACAGCTAGGAAGATAAAAAATCTTACTAGCTTGTTGATATACTTTGTATATGAATTAACTGCTGAGAAGAATGCTTTAGATAAGAAATTATCAAATCAAGAACATGAATTTGAGTGCCTTAACTCTTCAAATATTTGAAACTGAATAATGGTCACTAACTTTAAGTCTGAAAATCTGAATTATACACTGAAAAGGGCAAATGGTGTTGATAGTAAAGGGAAGAAAGAAGTTTTAAGGCTTCAGATTAATTTTGAGGAGAAACTAAAAGCTTCACAAAAAAAATTTATGTCAGCACTTCATAGGAATAAAGATTTAAAGAGGGACCTAGACCATTTGAGAGTAGATCTTAACAAGTCACTTAAATGAACTGCTTCTGCATAGATCCTTTCTACTTTAACTAGTCGAGGTGTTAATATGGTAGAGACCTGGGCTATAAAGGAGAATTCCAGCCTAATGTGTCTTAAATAAAGACTGTTAATAATGTTAGAAACAAAGAAAGTAAACTCCTATGCATTCACTGTAAAAAGATGGGCACACTAAGGAATATTGTCAAAATTGGATTAAAGTTAATATAAATGGGTTAGGATACGTTCAACAAGGAAAATCACTTTCTAAGGGTTTTAAGCCATCAAAAATATTAAAGAAGAAGCTATATCTACCTAGATGGGATAAAAAGAATGTGATCACACCATTATTGACACACCCTAGTTTTGACCCTTGGAAATTTATTAATTTTGAGCTCTCTGGACATCATACGACTAGTGTTTCCTTGTTGTATGATGTGGGTACGATTTAGGGTTCTTGGTTGTATGTTACTCAGTATGGTTTTAGTTGGTTACTTTCCA
>NW_025865041.1:0-3176 GCF_002878395.1 Capsicum annuum
TTTTTTTTTGGTTTCCCAAGGTATCCCCACAGCCGGCAGCCGTGAGACTAATCCTTCGTTCCTCGGTCAGCGCATTTTGCGGTAGGGAACTGGCCACAGAGTTTGCTCCATTCGCCAAAGGCGGGGATCGAACCCCCGACCTCTTGCTTAAGGGACATGGCGTTGAACCATTATGCCAACTCTGGTGGTTAATTTCTTTAAAGATTAAAAAGATGTAAAGTGAAAATACCTTTTTAGAATAAATGTATGTTTATTTTTGAATAATTTATGTAAAAAAATTAAAGTATTAGGGTTAAAAAGTTAAAGTTAGGATTTAATTCAATCGAAATAATTTAATTTCGTTAAGGGGAGGGGTATTTTTGAGCCAAATATTTAACAGAGGGGTATTTTTGACCCATTTCAGATAGTTCAGCGGTATTTTTGATCCTTTTTCGAATTTCGTTAGAGGGAGGGATGTTTTAAGCCAAATATTAACGGAGTGGTATTTTTTAGCCAAAAATCTATCGAGGGGCATTTTTGAGCTATTTCAGATAATTCAGGGGTATTTTTGAGCCTTTTTTGTTTTTCTAATCTTGTTCTTGATTCTATTAATACTGTTATTTCTTCTACTTTGGTTATCTTTACTGTTGATACGTACTTTTCTTTCTTCAATACTGTTCTGAAAATAATTTTCTCGAGTCGAAAGTTTATCAAAAACAACCTTCTATTCCTCGAAGGTAGAGGTAAGGTCTACGTACGCCTCATCCTATATTGAATATGTTGGTGCTTTTATATACGTCTAATTAACTGAAGAGTGACTTAGTAAAAACATCGAAAAAATGTGTGAAAAATACCTATACTTAGTTATGCATATTGAACTTGGATAGGGCATACGTAGACCTTACCAATATAGGGCGTGCGTACGTACGTAGAATTTTATCTAGATCCAAATGGGCAAATATATATCAGTTAAATACGGTAAAAAATAGTTTAGGGGGTCATAGAATCCCCGCAAAATTCAGGGTGCATAACTGCAAATTTCACGAAAGTATAGATATTTTTCTTACTTTTTTTCCTAAAAACATTGTTATTAGTCCTAATCATTTCTCTTGATGGATGTGAGAGACAAGTGCTTAGTGCTTACCATGTTGTACTTTTAAAAAAATAAAATATGTTATTTCTTATTATATTTATCAATTTCTCAATCTTTTTTCAGAGCTAATCTATAAAAGTCCTACTGGAACTCCATTGTTTAGATTAATTTTTAAAATTTAAAACAAAGAAAAAGAACCTCAAGATCCTAGTCCTACTTTTATTTATTTGTCTGTGCTGTATTAATTAGGGCATTAAAGAGAAAAGACAACATACAATAAATAAATTGAATTCTTGTCTCATAAAGTATTACAAACTGTAATTGAATGAATTGCAACTTTAATAGGGAACAATAGCTAACTTGTCAATTAAAGGGGAAAGAGAAATTCCATGGAAAAAGAGAATCATATTTATTTATACTATTTTTTGTATACGTCTTTTCACGTGTGTCTATGTATAAAAAGAATAAAATTATTAAAAAACAGCAATGAAAGTTAAATATGTGAAATTCTATAATATTAACAATTAATAATTAATGATATTGCTTACTTTGAAAGATATACAAGGAAATATACAATAACCCGTGCATAATTATAAATAATATTATCTAAAGAGTTACACACCCAATAATAAAAATAAAAAAGAAGAGGTGTGTGTCTCATAATTTTCGAAGTGTTACAAGTTTATAGTTAAAAATAAAAAAATAATAATATACCTTTATTAATTGGTCCTCCCTGGCAAAAGAAGTTGACTATCTTGTGTATAAAAATCTTCTATCTTTATCTCATTTTAATTCTAAAAATATTGAAGTCGACTATCTTGTGTACGGAAATCTTCAGTCTTTATTTCATTGGATCTATATATTATAATAGTACAAAAATCTGAATCAAATAAGATACAACTTAATATAGCTTGGGTCGAATCCCAAAAAATTCAACGATTCAAATCTAATTCAAAATTTTGAAGTCCTACAATTTTATAGTAAAAAGGAGAAACATAACGAACTTTGTATTAATTGATCCTTTTTCAGAAGAAAAAATTCTCCCTCTTTGAAGTCAACGATCTTCATCACATTCTAGTTCTTAAAATAATATTGTATCCAAAACAAATCGCAATTACAAACAATTGTATATAGCTTGTTCAAAACAAATACTTTATCACAATTGGGAGTCATAGAAGGGTGTAATTTACCTCAAACTTTAGAGATTTTTTAGTCTTCCTCTCACATCCGGCATAATACATATGTACTCTCATCTGTTTCATCTTTACTCATTTAAAAAATAATAATAAGACACATAAAATTGATTTAGTTAAATTATATTTTTCTGTGAATGAATGATTAAACGGAAATTTAGAATATAGGAGACTGATTACCGTTGTCATCTTCAAGCTCTTGATGAACCATAGATATGTTTTTTTTTTTCTTTTTTAACTTTAGTTACAGAAATATCGAACTGCTGCAATGCACATTATTCCAACCTAAACTATCCTTTTTCTCTACAAAACTAGAGGTGCATGGCCCGTGTCAGCACGGGCCCAACACTATAAATATTTTTTAGCACTAAAATTTGATATTGACGAGATACAAACATAAATGTACATTGATTTAATTAAATATTATTAATTCTGATATATAAATGACTTATAATAATTAATTAGGGGTAATATAGTAAAAAATATTATTAATTCTAATGCATAAATGACTTATAATAATTAATTAGGAGTAATATAGTAAATCATGGAGCAATTAGGGGTAATATAGACAGACATGTCAACTATTTTTCTAATTAAATATTATTAATTTTTTATACATAAATGACTTATAATAATTAATTAGGGATGATATAGTAAAATCACGGTTAAAGAAGTTGAAACAAATGTCATAAATATCTATTTTTTAAATTAAATATTATTAATTCTAACATATAAATGACTTATAATAATTAATTATGGGTAATATAGTAAAAATATATTATTAATTTTAATATATAAACGACTTATAATAATTAATTAGGGTTAATATAGTAAATCACGGAGCAATTAGGGGTAATATAGACGGACATGTCATCTATTTTTTAATTAAATATTATTAATTTTTTAATATA
>NW_025865042.1:0-1168 GCF_002878395.1 Capsicum annuum
GCAGGACAAAACATATTATTAACACTTGTTACCTGCATTAGGCAAGCTGTTCATTGAGGTTCTTAAAATGAGGGAGATGATAGAAGAGGGAATGAAGACTGGTCGAATTGTGAGTTTTGCAACATTGAAAGCGACTACTCAAGTAATTCAAAAGGATTCAGGAGGTGTTGGGGAGAAAAAGAATGAGGAAGATGCATCTTCAATTATAGTTGGACAGCAAGAAAGGTCAAGAAGACCACGACGTCGTCGATCTCAGGCTCAAGCTCAAGTTTATGCCCAGGCTCCACATAATCACTCCAAAAATCCATTATACTCTGTTCCTCTACATCCATATCCAGTGTATAATGCATAACCACATATTCAACCCTCATCTTACCCACAATGGCAGACCCCAATGCCCCAGAGTCATCCTCTAACTCCACAAACATACCAAAACCCTTTAAAGCCAGATTTTCTATCCAAGCCAAACAATGAAATAAGGCAGAAGTAGAGAGATAGCTTCACACCAATTGGAGAGTCATATGCCAGTTTATTTTAGAGATTGGTACAGGAAGGAATGATCACTCCTCTCCTTAGGCACACCTTTAATCGGCGTTCAAGAAATTTTGATTCTAACACACGATGTACGTATTATTCTGAGGCTCAGGGTCATAGTATTGAAGATTGTCGATATTTGAAAAGAGAAATTGAAAAGATGATTCATGATGGATCAATTATAGTGCAGAACATTGATAGTGAGGGAAGCTCTAGTCATGCTGATATGCAAACCAGCGGCTAAGTTGTCAAGCTGAGCAATTGAGAATTCACCTATCTCCTTATTAGGAAGAGGTCTGGTAGTTCGTTTTGTCTTCTTTTCTATTTTTCAAATTATTTTAGGGTTGTAGTTCGGGACCTATCTTGTTTTGTCCCTTTGTCATTTACGTTCAAACCCTTCTATCTTTCATTTTTATTAAATAGAGTGTCCCCTTTTTCTTTGTGTTTTAAATATGTATTGTTTGTTTTTTTTTACATAGTACATTTTATGTTGACTCTAGTGATATGATATGCTAGTGAAATTTACAGCTATATCTTAACATCCAGTTTAAGAATGAACATTGAATCAGAGGGTTAAAGTTAGAAAAAGAGAGCATTTGAGGAAATAGATAGAGTGCTGGGGCATTTGGTGATC
>NW_025865043.1:0-2041 GCF_002878395.1 Capsicum annuum
TTTTTGCATTTTTCTTTTATAAACACATCCTATGAATGAAAAAAAAATCTTTTTGAAGTTTTTAAATTGTGAATGCATGCTAAACGAGACAAAGGAAAAATCTTTTTGATGTTTTTGAGAAAATGAGTGTGAAAGGTAAAAAAATATCCTTTTGAATTTTGGAATTGTGAAAAATAAAAGCCATAAAAAACTCTAAAAACTACGAAACTCTTTTTGATTCATTCTTTTCGATTCACTTTTTCTATATTTTTTTCTTCTTTTTTTTCTTTTTCATATTTTTGTCTACGCACTTTGCTTCTAACTCATGTTTTTGCCCAAACCAGTCAGTAAAATAACCTCGTTAACCTCAAAGATGCAACATTTAACATGTAGGGATGCCTTAGAAGTGAGTCTCCTACAATGGGCCAAGTGGGCCCTGCTAGGTCGTCAATATGATGCACATAAGCATGACCTAAAGGCTGACCTACGTTGGGGTTAACTAACAAGGCTGTTCGGGGGAGCATATGGTCGATAGTGGCTGCTTAGCTTTCCACCTACTCCATATATCCAACGGCTCCCCACCTAAAATAAAGGTGACTCAACTAGAGTTTGTGCACACGACGTGCGCTCCGAGACTTGTTGCGAAAAAAATGATCCGGGTTATGCACACGATGTCAGATATAAAAGCGGTAACACATAGGATAAATACTGTAAACAAAGAGCACAAAAATTCACAAAAGTGAAAACACAAACAAAATCACAAGCAATGCTAATACACTCGTAATGCCAAACAAAGCCGATACGACTCCAAAAAAAAGCTTGGATTCTGAAATTGTCCCCAGCAGAGTCGCCAGAGCTGTCACACCCCTTTTTTTACTTCGAAAAAATTCGATTTGACAGTTTGAAATGGTTTTGATTTTCAAAGTGACAAAAAATGAAAATTTGTTTCGAAAAGGATAATTTATATTCAAAACTCAGAGTCGCCACTTGGCATAATCTGTGTGTGCCAAGTCACCTTTGGAAAACCCTTTACAAAATGATTTAGACTCTGTAAAACTGATCCGCGATCAGAGATTCTAACTAAGGAATTCTGTTGACCGAGGGGAAGGTATTAGGTACCCCTCGGTCCCGTGGTTCGACCACGGTCGCTTGGTGGAGAGTATCGGCTAATTAGACACCACAAATAAATAAACCACACAACGAACATAAACAAACATCAAACAATAATCCAAAAACCAAAATAATAATGTCCAATCCAATTATTACAACCCGCAATGAAAAAAAAAGGTATTGAAAAATAAACCTACGCTAACCTACACTAATCCTAAACTACGATACAATGCCTTACCCGATGCTTTTGGCCTTCATCACGGACGTCCTCCGAATATATAATAGGTCGGGGCATTCCCCGGTGAATCAATACAAATCCCTCGGGGCATTCCCGGCTCAATGAATACAATAGATCCTAATGCATAAATTGAAACCACTCCACAAACATTTCATCATTTTAACAATCACAGATCCTAAACTTTGCCTATGCAACCTACTTTTGCCTATCCATTGTCGGCCTAAACATGATGCTATCGGATTTATAACTTAATATTTATTCCGAACGAAACATAACAACAATAAACTCAAAGGTAATCCAAATTCATCTTGTCAACCTTGCAATTCCCATCCCCAATTTCATACTCAATCACATGATTAATACATGCTTCGACTATCAATTCACAATAATATTTCAGTAATCAATCAATAATACTCGACATTCATCATTCACCTCACGCATAAGATAAAGAGAAAGTCAAGACGACAATAATCAACCACTAACCATAATAAAAATGAACTAAGAATAAGAATAAGATAAGGAGATGACCTTAACTTGGGGCTTTTATTCGACCAACTTGAACTGACAAATGACCCGGGACCAATGAACCACTACAGACAGACCTCAAACTCAAACTCCCGAATCGAATAAAACCAGTTCAAACCACGATGACCCCCAAAACCTAACCCAAACAGAAGTCCAAAAATGTGTGTGAATATCTGAGCCCAAAAATAT
>NW_025865044.1:0-1472 GCF_002878395.1 Capsicum annuum
ACAATGACACCTCAGTGTAAAGATCTTGATCGAATAATTGAACAAAACAATTATACAAATCAGGTTCTTCACACAATTTCCCAGCTGATTGAAGAAACCAAGAATTCCCCTCTCTCTGCACCTCTACCTGTCAAGAGCACTCCAAGCTCTAAACCTCTTTCTAATCCTATCTTTAAGCTCCCAGAGTTTCACAAAGATAAGTTTCCTGACCTAAATGACGACTTTAAGCTATCTGAACAAATTTTGGAAAAAATCAATTCCAAACTCACCAAATTTAAGATCTCTCAAGAAGCCTCTACCTCTAAGGACTCTTCTGATCTTAAAAATAAGAATTCTCTCTCCAAACTATCTGGTGAACGGTTTTCAACTCGAAAAAACTATTATCGAAAACCTTCTCCGCCTGACGTCCAGTTCGAGGAGAATCCTTACCTCTCCACATCTAATCATGATGGACGAGGCATCACTGAATGGAATATTGATGGTCTGGCTGAGCATCAGATCTACAATAAACTCCATGAGATAGCGGTGGCCATTACGGCCTACAAAATCAAAGGTTCCTCTGACAAAGGAGCCGCCACAATGGTTGTCTCGGGTTTTACCGGTATGATCAAACATTGGTGGGACAATTATGTCTCCGAAGAAGAGAAGAACCTCATTTACAACGCCACGGTTCTTGAACAAGTGGCTCGAACGGTAAATGGTCAAGAAACCCTAGTCCAAGAGGCACAGGAAGATGCCTGTGCAACTCTGCTCTATCACATAGCTAGACACTTTGTAGGTGAACCAAAACTCTTCCAAGATAGAAGTCTAGAAATCCTAAACAACCTTCGTTGCAAAAACCTGGCGGACTTTAGGTGGTATAAAGATACCTTCCTGGTTAAAGTTATGATTAGACCAGACTGCAATAATGATTTCTGGAAGGAAAGATTCATCAGTGGCCTTCCCCCATTATTTGCAGACAAAGTCCGAACAAAACTTAAGGATAGATTTGGGTGGTCAAACGGGCAAAAACGGCATGAACGAGGCATTTTCAAGCTAAATTGGTGTGCTATAGCCCACGGTTTTGGGGGTGGGCCCTGTGTTCGGTAGTGTCGTGGGCTGAAAATCGATCGGGTTATGCCAGGGAGGTTGGGGATGTTCCCAGTGTAGTCCATTTATTTATTCAAGGCCTTTTGGGTGGTCAACCGGGTGAAATAGCACGAACGAGATATTTTTGGGCCAAATCGGTATGCTATAGCCAATGATTTTGGGGGTGGGCTCGGGGTTCGGGGGTGACGTGGGCAAAAAATTAATTGGGGCATGCCTGGGAGGTTATGGATCATCCCAGTATGGTCTATTTATTTATTCTAGGCTATTTGGGTGTTCAAATGGACGAAACATCATGATCGGGGAATTTTTGGGCCAAATCGGTATGCTATAGCCCACGATTTTGGAAGTGGGCCAGGTTCCGGGGGTGCCGTTGGACAAAAATT
>NW_025865045.1:0-1734 GCF_002878395.1 Capsicum annuum
TGATATCACTAATGGTTGTGTGTTGTATCGAGGTCAGGCCTAGCCCCCCTCTGCCTCTTTTTGCTAATACAACATAACTCAAAGCTCATCTGGGTAATTTATTTTAAAAAAAAAAAGAAGAACAAAGTAACTAAATCAAATATTAACGATGTTTTTAGATTGAGGAATAATGGATTTTTGATTTATTGAGAAATGGGTTTTCTAGAAAATCATACTATTGTATCTTTCATCTCTAGATGTATTAGTCTTGTTTATTATACTATTATAATGATTGATTTCTTGTAGATTAAAATGTGTATTTATCCTCAATCTGTTAAATTGAATTGCAGACAGCTCTGCTTCCTTAATCTTGTATGTCAAATTTCATCCAAGTTTTTGTGAAGATAATCAGGTTACAAAGTTATATATATATATATATATATATAAACATATATAAGTATAAATCTTGTTTCGTATGAATTAAAGCAATAATTTTGTTAGTGTGATCAAAAAATACATTGGCATAAAAAGTGCTGCACCTTTCAATCATGCATTGTGAATACAAGTATCATGAAGCTAAATATGACTTGTTTTTCCATTGGAAAAGAGAAAGTGTTGGAAGGTGCCAAGATTCTATTAATAAATTCAATAACTAGAATTGTTTGGCCATAAGAGAAAAGATAAATTTTTGACAGAATTAACCTATATTAAAATACATTTTAATTACTAGAAAGAGATCACTTCTATTTGGACTCAGTTGGTGGCAACTTGTAACGACACATGGGACAATTTAGGTTTTTAAGAAGCCAAGTCTCGATGCAGCCATAATGGGAACTGTGGATGCAAGGCAAGCTGTACGGTTCTGATCCAGGTGAGTATCTCTCCTTGCTAATCACACACTCGTCTGTCCATTCATTTTCTGGAAGCTGAACTCTTTGCAATGACTGCATTATTGATCTTACTGCAGCCAGTGACATGAATTCTCTCCTAGCTTGCTCAGTTAAAGTCTGTACTATTCCCTTTTATATTTATCATCAAAATGCATGCACCAACAATTTATTGTGTTCCTCAGAGCATCTTTTATATCCCCTTCACGGGCTTCAATCCATTGTAATTTTTCATACAAAGATGGTTCGTGTGATTGTCCCAATCCCTTGATTGCTTTATAAAAAACTCTCCAAACTATTTCTCCAATCTCATCATATTGGTTTTTAACAATTCTATATTTGGTAAGTTCAAATTCTTGAGGAGATACATAAAGTTTCTCAACAATTATCAGGCTCACATAAGCTGTATCATCATCTTGCAAAGGAGGTGCAAGGTTCTGTGTTGTACGAGCATACTCCAAAATTTGTTTGATTAAATTATGTGTGATCTCCAAGATTTTCTCAAGACCATCCCACTTAATTCTTTCTAGTGGAAAATGAAAGGTAGTTTCCGATGGCAGCACTGTGTCAACATTATCCCATGATAATGAGTTGTACTTCCCATACCACTTAGTATGAAAGGGGTACTCTTCGATAATGTTGTCAACACAAGTGTAAGCAAACTTGACAAGTAGATCAATCTCCAAGTTAAAATTGATGCCTGAAATATTGACTGCACAAGGAAGAGTACTTCTAACATTATGAAATTGGGGAAACACATGAATTTGATTGGAAGATGTGGATGACTCCATTATTTGATGAAACTAATCGAAGCGTAAATATTGAAGTTTGCAAATGGACTCATAAGTATATATAGAGGAAAAAAAAA
>NW_025865046.1:0-1068 GCF_002878395.1 Capsicum annuum
AGGACCGTCAAGTCAGTGACGGCCCATCACTTTGGCCATCAAAACGGTAGTAAGGCCCTTTTCTGGACCAAAAGTGATGGTGTGAATGACGGTTAGTCACCAGAGTGACGGTCCGTCACTCTGACCGTCAGATTTGTCCAAGACAGCGCTGAAACACCATTTTAAAGAGATTTTTTGGGTCATTTTTCACCCTATTTAACACCCAATCACTCCAAATCAAGGCACATAACTTCTCATTCATCCAAAAAATCAATATAGATTTTATTTCCAAGATCAAAACCCTTATTTCTCCTTCAAGAAAAATCAAGAGAGATCAAGAGAAGTCAAGAAATCAAGAAACTCTCCAAGAACCTTCAAGAAAGAAGTTTCCCCAAGGTATGTAGATGTTGATTCTTGGGTCCCTTTCATCCAAGAATCTCAAGAACCCTTTTTAAAACTGTAAGATTTTTATGCTTACGAGATTCCATGATTTGTATGAGTTGAAATTGATGTTCCTTGTAATGTTGAGTTTTGATTCAGATTTTTGTACAAGATTTATGAGCTTTGACCCTAGTATGTGGAATTTATGTGATGTGTTCATGGCATTTGGTTGTATAAATGGTTGAATAAGTGAAGCATGTCCCCCATAGGTTTGTTGAAAAGCATAGGTGAAGCATAAAAGGACCATTGTAGTATGTTGAAGATGAAACCCCGAATTGTGAGTTAGTTTATGCATGCCTAGTGCTTGATAAAATGCCCAAGTGGATGAATTATTCCATGATAGTAGGTAATACCCAAATACGTGTGGACCCGTGTATGACTAGTATTTGTTGAAGGCCTTTAGTGAACAAGTGAAGATGTGATAGTAGTAAATTCCTCAATTATGTGCTCTTTGATGTATGCTAAGTTTTTAATACATGCCAAGTGGTTAGAAAGTAAGTTGTGACATGATAGTATGAAGTTTCCCCGAATCATTTGATGTCTAAATACATGTCAAAACTGATTTAGGTGTGAAGTACTTGAGGTAAGATGTTGTTGAAGCAAGTATAACCTAGTAGCATGTTTCCCTACGCTAGTATATGTTGATAT
>NW_025865047.1:0-5986 GCF_002878395.1 Capsicum annuum
GATGGTACAGCACACTCATATCATAGTTCTTTAATAATTCTAACCATCATCTTTGCCTAAGATTCAATTCTCTCTGGGTAAACACATACTACAGACTCTTATGATTAGTGAAAACATCAACATGGACACCATACAAATAGTGTCTCCAAATTTTCAAAGCAAACACAACAACAGCCAACTCAAGGTCATGGGTGGGGTAATTTTTCTTATGGGATTTCAACTGTCTAGAAGAAAAAGCTATCACCTTACCCTTCTGTATCAATACGCAACCCAACCTAACTCTCGAAGCATCACAGTACACCACAAAACCATCAACACCATTAGGCAAAGTCAAAATAGGGGCTGAAGTGAGTCGAGTCTTCAACTCCTAAAAACTCTTCTCACAAGATTCGGACCACAATAACTTCACTTTCTTTTGGGTCAACCGAGTCATAGGAGACGCTATAGAGGAGAAACCCTCAACAAAACAGCGGTAATAGCCAGCTAAACCTAAGAAACTTCGGATATCAGTCGGAGAAATAGGTCTAGGCCAATTTCTAATAGCTTTGGTCTTTTGGGGATCAACTTTAATACCTTCGGAAGAAATGATATGACCCAGAAAAGATACTGACCTTAGCCAAAACTCACACTTACTGAACTTGGCAAATAAGTTGTGATCTCTAAGGGTTTGCAAGACAGTTCGAAGATGATCAGAATGTTCATCCTCACTACGGGGGTACACCAGTATATCATCGATGAAAACTATGACAAATATATCCAGATATGGTCTGAACACTCAATTTATGAGCTCCATGAAAGCTGTTGGGGCATTAGTTAACCCGAAAGACATAACAAAAAACTTAAAATGGCCATAACGAGTTCGGAAAGTTGTTTTTGGGATGTCACATTCCCTAACTTTGAGTTGATGATAGCCGAAACGAAGGTCTCTCTTTGAGAAATGACTTGCACCTTGCAATTGGTCAAACAAATCATCTATTCTCGGAAGGGGGTACTTATTTTTTACGATGACTTTATTCAATTGGCGGTAATCAATGCACATACGCAAAGAGCCATCTTTCTTTCTCACAAACAACACAGTAGCACCCCAAGGAGAAACACTGGGCCTTATGAAACCCTTCTCTAGTAGATCTTTGAGTTGCTCTTTCAACTTTTTAAGTTCTGCAGGGGCCATACGGTAAAGAGGAATAGAAATGGGCTGAGTATCGAGAAGAAGATCAATACTGAATTCTATCTCTCTATCAGGAGGTATCCCTAGGAGATCATCTGGAAAGACATCAGAAAACTCATTGACGACGTTAACTGACTGGAGAGTTGGAGTATCAGACTTAGTGTCTTTGACTCTAACCAAATGGTAAATACACCCCTTGGAAATAAGCTTTCTAGCTTTGAGGTAAAAGATAAAATGACTCTTGGGTAACACAGAATTCCCAGACTACTCAAACACGGATGCACCTGGAAATTGAAACTTGACCACTCAGTTCCGACAATCAATAGAGGCATAAGAAGAATACAGCCAGTCCATACCCAGAATCACATCAAAATCTACTATGTCTAGCTCAATCAGATCAGCCAACAAGAGTCTATGAAGAACTGTAATAGGACACTTTTATACACTTTCTGGGCAACAATCGAATCACCCATTAGGGTAGAAACTAGGATAGGCTCAGGAATAATCTCAGGACTCATTTCAAAATTCACAGCAATCAAAGGTGTAACATATAAGAAACTGGATCCAAGATCCAACAAAGCATAAATATCAAACTAAAATATACGAAGCATACCAGTAACAATATCGTAAGAGTCCTCCTATTCCTGGCGGAACGGTAAAGCATAGAAGCTATTCTGGCCCTGTCCGCCAGCATTGCTAGAAGAGGCGCCTTGAGCTGGGTCTGGGCGAGTCGCTGGAACTGGAGCACTAACAGTCTGAGTCTGGGTCTGAGGGCGATAGTCACGGCGCCCTTTTCCATCCTGTGGACAATCTCTAACTCTGTGACCCATGTCACCACACCAGAAACAACCCCTCTTCTCACCCCAACACTCACCCAAATGAGCCCTATCACACTTAGGACACAGGGGACGATTTGGCTTACTGCCAGCACTATACTAGGACTTGGATGTATATGACTTGCTACCTTGCTCCTGCCTATCTCTAGGCACGGGGAGCACTAGTAGATGACGATACTGGCATAGATGAACTATCCTAATACTGAGGGCGACTCCCTTCCTGCGATCTAGTTTGACCCTGTTTGTGCTGCTCGGACCTAGATCTCTTATTTTCTCTCATTCTATCTCTCTCTTTAATTTTGTCTGCCTCAATCTGTTTGGCATGAGTCATCAACCTAGAAAGATTTATCTCACTATTCAGCATAGCAGACCTACACTCCTTAACTACATAACTAGATACTCCAGTCACAAACTTACTCATACTAGCCCAATTATTAGCCACTAATTCAGGAACATACTTGGCAAACTGATTGAACTTTAGACAGTACTCCCTAACAGTCATAGAGCCCTATCGTAGGTTCATAAACTCTTCCACCTTCGCCTCCCTCATCTCTAAAGGGAAAAACTTATCCAGAATGCATCCTGGAACTCTTGCCAAGTTGTAGGGATAACTCCCTCACCTCTACCTTTCCTTCAAGCAATAAACCAGTCATAAGCAAGGTCTTTCAACCTATACACAGCCAACTCCACACTATGTTCCTCAGATACATGCATCACCTGAGTAATCTTCTACTCCTCCTCTAAAAACAACCATGGATCCTCATGGATTCTGGCAGTAGCTGAATTACCTCCTTGCTACTGTGGAGCCAAGGCGGGGTTGGCCTAAACATTTGCAGTAACAGCTTGGGCCAGCGCCTGAAAGGCTGCCCGAAATTCAGCATGAGACATGTTTTCATTTAATGGGTCAGCGGGTTGAGGTTGCTGACCATCATTATTTCTTCTTGCTCGATGTGGAGGCATATTTCTGAAAGAGGAGAGCGCTAATCAATAGCATAGAGAGACACTTTAAGAAGGATAGACTTCTGAAAGAAAGAATCATACTTTTTCCTAAAACATCTTGTAGCCTCTTGCTCATAGATGTGGCACGCTACACACCAATGATCAAGAATCTACTTAACGCGGCTTGTCAGACTCCCTAGGACACCTTAAAACCTTAGGCTCTGATACCAAGTTTGTAATGCCCCAAAAAATGGGTCCCGGAGCGTCACACGGTGCTTGAGGCAACGAGTAGCCCCAAGCTAACCCTTTGAGCCATTTTTATTTAGTTCAACACAAATCAATGGGGTTTCTATAAATAACCCTCAAATATCAACAGAGTAATCATCATCCAAGAATAAAAGAATTTCAGAAAGATAACAAAATATGACTTATTAGTCAACTCCCAACATCTATACTAGTCTGACAAACCTCTAAAAAAATCAATAAAACCAGCGAGCCATTGAGACATGCCCCAACTGACTCATACTCAGTTATTAAATGTAATCACTTCCATGAAACTAACATCAGACATCACGTCCTCGAAATATGAGGACTCACCACAATAGAGGATGTAGAACAACGTGCTCAAAGAATCACTGTCGAACTTAGAACTGAGCACTTGAACCTACATTTTGAGAAAATGCAGCCCACATCCAAAGATGTGGGTCAGTACTAGGGAAAAGAATCGAGTATATGGGGGTGTATGTAGTTGTATAAACATGATCATCATAAATATTTATAAGAAATATGCAGGATGTATGAAAGACTCACATAGCCCGAAGAAAATCATCATAATCATAAGAGGATGAAAAAAGTACAATAACACATGTGAGTCATCATATAATTTGTAAATCACTTTCAGTTCATTGAGAATATAAATTCTCATAATGTACATATCATTTAAATCTTTCGAAAGAATAACTTTCACAATTCTGCTTTCAAATCACTTCACCATTCACCATAGACACAAGGAAACACACACACACACTGGGAGATCCTATAACCGACATAAACCATGTGAGCTACATGGAGTCCAACGTACAACCCACGTTGGGGAGAGCCGTCCTATCCTTACCATCAGAGTAGGACTATCGATATCAAATCCACACAAACTAGTGATAACTATATAAATCAGCCTCAGGCTTACTCCTACAGGGGCACGTAGTTCTAGGGAAGTAAGGTCACTTTATACCTCCCACTCGGTGCTAAAGATTTCTCCCGGACTTAGCTCAGATCATTTCAAAGACAATACACAACAAAATAATTTCAGTAATATATAAATATACATCAGGAGCCATCATGCTTCCTATCTATCAAAATCAACCATGTTGTGGATTTATTTCACACTCGAGTTCAAAACAACTCCATTAAGACCAAAAGGTCAAATCATTCAAAATATCTCAAATATTCAACATCAACATGCTTATAACACACTTTCTAAAAAAATTCAATTTCCAATGGGGATTCATGAACCAAATATCAAAATCATGATAAATATCATTCAAGACTCATGCTTTTTATCTCCACACTTGTAAATTCATCTTTCAAAATTATAAACATCAAGATTTCATAATAATCATCATAATATATGGGTTCATGCTTCAAATTCGTAAAAATCAAATAAAAATCATTCCTTTGTAAAGAAAATTACTTTTAGGCACAAGAACGAAAGAGAGTTCTTATTGAAAAATCCCACATACCTTGAATGATAAACTTTAGATCGATACTCATTTTTGAGATGTTAATCGTGCCTTTGAATGATGGTTCTTGGAGTTCTTGAACTAGGAACTTGGAATCTTGAATAAATTCACAGAATTAATGGTGAACTTTGGAGGTTCTTGAATTTGGATATAGGAGCTTAGGGTTTTCTTTTTGAGGGTTTGATGAAATATAACATATAATGCTTCTACTAGGCTTTAATATAGGCTTTGGATGGATTTTGGGTGAGGGGGAATGATCAAAACACCCCTAAAAATCAAATAATTCTTGAATCTGTCCTTTGGTGGACTATTTTGATAGTCTGAAGTATATCAACCATAACGTTTTACTCCGATATCCAAATTGGATGAAACCAATTTCATTAGAAAGAGGACTTTCATATTTTTTCATTGATATATAGTATCTCACCCAGGTCATTGTGTACGAGGAGTTATGATTATTTGAAGTTCACCCAAAAATTTGCTTTTGATAGGCTGAAGTAGTTCGACCATAACTTTTTGCTCCAATAGACAAATTGGATAAAACAAATTTCATTGGAAAGAGGACTCGCAGAGATTTCCGTTGATATATAGTAGATCACCCAGATCATTATGTACAAGGAGTTATGATAGTTTAAAGTTGGAGCAAAAATACACCAGGCCTCAGTAATTTTTCCTGCACGTTTTACTGTTCACTACTATTGTCGGTTCGATCGGAATGTCCATAACTCGTTGCTCGGGTGTCCGTTTTGGATGATCCACATATCTTTGGAAAGCTTATTCTATACTCTACGCAATGGTGGGTCATAATCTAAGATATTCCACATGGAAAAATTTATAATTCTTTCTAGGAGATAGAACCCAACACATTTACGCACAAAATTTTAACATAAAATTTCCTGGGGTATAACACCCTTATTTCCTTATAAATGCCTCAACCTCTTAACTATAGCCTGCATCATATATTTATTCTCTGGGTTATTGGATGCGAGTTGAGGATAGTTGAATGGAAGTGTTTAAACATAGATTGGGTTCAGATTATGGCTTTCGGATGCGTGATGGTGGTATATGTTTGGATGCAAAGGATTTTATGGAGAAGGATGGGCAGAGTTTCTAGGTTCTTGGGTTGCCATATATGGAGAAACTGTGGCATTTTTGATGTTTTGGTTGTTGGTAGGATTTGGGGCTGGAGATGAGGCATTGGTTGGTTGGAAGGAGTTTGGGATTTCGGGACTTCAAAGCTATCGGCTTGTAATTCCGGAGTGTTCAGGTTGAGGGAAAACTTAGCTAGGTTGCGCACTTGCACT
>NW_025865048.1:0-1789 GCF_002878395.1 Capsicum annuum
TTCTGAAGTCACTGATCCATCAACGGAAGCGGAAACAGAATGTTTCCGCTTCCGTTGATGGATCAGTGACTTCAGAATCTGTTACATGATCAAGAAAATAAAGTTACAGAACATTCAAGAGAACCAAATAATGCATTGTTGCCCACCCCTTCCCATCATAGATCATCAGTAATGCAGCAGATACAACAATCTGCACCATGTTTGCACATTGACTTTGAAAGTTTTCTCAATCCATTTGGCCTCTAGCCTCTTTATATATTTCCATCTCTCTCGCCAAATAACTTGAGAGCCTTCTTATCTGTATCTACATCTTAAGTCTACCAAATTCTGAAAACCCCCATCACATGGATTTGTAAAAAGAATAGTAGTGAAGGATCAACTATCGATATGAGGTGCTACGACATGATGACTTGTAACAGCTACTACCTCCTCTACATTGTTTTTAAATTCTTTCGCGGGAATTAAAACATAAATGAACCATATAACTCATAGAGACAAGCATCAAGCTTGCTGCCCTCCGTCATAAAAGTTTCAAAATGAGAACCTTGTAAATAAAACATGAAATAGTAATAGCTAAAAGAACAGGCAATTGACTTGGAGAAAATTACCTTCTGTAATTTCAGATTCATCAATTTCGTCTTCACTAATGGTTGTGTGTTGTATCGAGGTCAGGCCTAGCCCCCCTCTGCCCCTTTTTGCTAATAAAACACAACTCAAAGCTCATCTGGGTAATTGATTTTACAATTAAAAAAAAAGAAGAACAAAGTAATGGATTTTTGATTGATTGAGAAATGGTTTTTCTAGAAAATCATACTATTGTATCTTTCGTCTCCAGATGTATTAGTCTTGTTTATTAGACTATTCTAATGATTGATTTCTTGTAGATTAAAAAGTGTATTTATCCTCAATCTGTTAAATTGAATTGCAGACAGCTCTGCTTCTTTAATCTTGTGTGTCAAATTTCATCCATGTTTCCGGGAAGATAATCAGGTTACAAAGTTATATATATATATATATATATATATATAAACATATATAAGTATAAAGCTTGTGCCGTATGAATTAAAGCAATAATTTTGTTAGTGTGATAAAAAATTACCTTGGCATAAAAAGTGTTGGACCTTTCAATCATGCATTGTGAATACAAGTATCATGAAGCTAAATATGACATATTTTTCCATTGGAAAAGAGAAAGTGTTGGAAGGTGCCAAGATTCTATTAATAAATTCAATAACTAGAATTGTTTGGCCATAAGAGTAAAGATAAATTTTTGACAGAATTAACCTATCTTAAAATACATTTTAATTACTAGAAAGAGATCACTTCTATTTGGACGCAGTTGGTGGCAACTTGTAACGACAAATGGGACAATTTGGGTTTTTAAGAAGCCAAGTCTCGATGCAGCCATAATGGGAACTGTGGCTGCAAGGCAAGCTGTACGGTTCTAATCCAGGTGAGTATCTCTCCATGCTAATCACACACTCGTCTGTCCATTCATTTTCTGGAAGCTGAACTCTTTGCAATGACTGCATTATTGATCTTACTGCAGGCAGCGACATGAATTCTCTCCTAGCTTGCTCAGTTAAAGTCTGTACTATTCCCTTTCATATTTCTTATCAAAATGCATGCACCAACAATTTATTGTGTTCCTCACAACATCTTTTATATCCCCTTCACGGGTTTCAATCCATTGTAATTTTTCATACAAAGATGGTTCGTGTGATTGTCCCAATCCCTTGATTGCTTTATAAGTAACTCTCCAAACTATTTCTCCAATCTCATCATATTG
>NW_025865049.1:0-1035 GCF_002878395.1 Capsicum annuum
TCCCTCTGAACTAATTAAAAGTGTAATTTTGACACCTTTGGTGCCTACACGGCACATACGTGGCATACACGTGTGCCTACGTGGATCCTTCAGTGTGTTGTGCCACGTATGTGCCACGTAGGCATCAAGGGTGTCAAAATTACACTTTTAATTAGTTCTGGGGTAATAGAACCCCCTTTAAGTTGAGGTGTGTTTCAGCTGTTTTGGGTATAGTTCAAGGATGAAATAGAGCATTATCTCGAAAACAAACAAACCCAAGCACAAATAGTAATAAGGCAGCAAATAACTAAACCAAACAAACGTGACAAGGCAAGAATAAAATCAATTACACGAGATATCAAATTTACGTGGAAAACCCTTCAATGTAAAGAGTAAAAAAGGATCAAAACCTTCACTATAATCACAGTAAAAAATTACGTGATCAAAAACTCCACTATAATAACGAAGAGTTACAATAATGTATAGTCATTATATTTTGCTAATTATTGATACTTCACTAAATCTTTTACATAAATTGCAAATATATACATTTATTTTACAAAAATAAATTGTATTGATATAGTGACTTTACCATGTTACCTCTATTAATTAATATTTAGTTATAGGTATAGAAAAACAATATAGAGAATAAGTATTTAATGGTATGGATAAAACATGAAAAAAATATTTTTTCTTGATTTGTCAAAAATGACAAGTAAAAAGAAAAATCAAATTAGGAAATAGCGACAAGTAAATTGGAAAGTCCGAGGGAGTACATAAATTCCGAAAAAGGTTTTAGCTTTGTCTTTTTTTTAACTTGATACAAAGTTTAACTCTTGTGGCCTTAAACTAAAGATACGTAAGATGTATTAAAATATAATTTTGTGATCTTAAATATGCATTTCAATAATTTAAATTAAAAAATTGTCAAATTAAAAAAGTGGACATTCTTTACTAAAAATAAAAGTAACCCAAATAAATAAAAATGGAAGGAGTATATTCATTTACTTAAAATATCTTTGTAGGTAAATAAAAAAATTGTTCTCGTGAGGTCAG
>NW_025865050.1:0-1082 GCF_002878395.1 Capsicum annuum
AAGGCTAAAACTGAATTGTACATCCTTATACAGATATTAGGACAAGGGTGTTTTTAAAGGCACATATTTGAATGATCAGATAATTAAGAAGTGCTAAACCAGTGAAATAAATAATACCATGAGACACAGTTCAAAAGTAAACCTCTTCAACAACCCGATGACGTCGCTTTCCACTGGCACGATTGATTCTACTAGGACTAAACTGGGTAGAAGAGATCGCCGAGAAATAATTTGCTACTAGTTTGCAGCAACACAGCGCAACATCCTTCCTTGTAGCCCCGTTCTCGTCTTCTAAATACACAACAACAGACTCTCTTGCAAACTCAAGAAGATCGTGGCCCTGTAACCCCAAATCCAGTAGCAAGGGTTCTCAAAGCAAGTTGAACTAGCGCAGAACCACTCAGTTCTGGTACTTGGGGGTAACCGTTGTAATAAGCCCTCGACTCACAGAAGCTGATTGTCTTGGCATTGAATGATGAGATCTGGAAAGGATTGCTAGATACATTCAAGCAGCCGATTCTGGGTGGTCGGCAACAAAGGTGGAATGGTGAGACACAGAAAATACATATGTTACCCTTGAGCAACACCACACAAAAGAACTAATTCATGAACAATTTCATCAACCTCCCTGTATCTTGACATCATGAACTCTCCTATGTTCCTGCACATTTTGATAATAAATTTTCTCTTATCAATCATTTATCATATCACAAACAGATAGATAATCCTGGGTCCAATTCCCAAAGCATATGACTTGAGGATATTATATTATTCTTGGTGAAGGAGACACAAACCAAAAGCACATAAATCCGTGAAACTAAAGTAGTCATGGAACCATACTAGCATAACTGCATACATGGCAATACAGAAAAGAAAAAATTGCCCTCAAATAGCTTGAAGAGGTACCTTGACCACCACCCTCTTCATGAAGCCATCCATCACCTAAGAACTTGCCTTTCACCCCGACTAGCACCTCATAAGAAGACAAACCACATCATCACAAACCAACAACTATCCTAGAAATCTTTTCAACAAAGAAAGTTTTCCCCTTTTTTCCAAAAAATATTTTCGAAACATTGTTT
>NW_025865051.1:0-1771 GCF_002878395.1 Capsicum annuum
TTGATCCGTCGTCTGCGATGCTCTGGCGGAGACCGAAGATAATACTTAAGCTCTTCCCGATAAGTTGATGTGTAAGCTTCCTCGTCAACACTGTTCCAACAGGGTAAATCATAAAAGGAATCAGGAAAACCACAATGTGCCGGCCTTTTAGAAAATGATGGCACCTCAGGAGGATGAGGAGCGATAGTTGGACTGATATGTGTCGGTACAGCTAAATCAACTAAATCAGCATAATGGTTATGTAATTTATCTATGTAAGCATTCGCACCAGACGTAGCCGTCCACAAATCAGGTTGTACTTGTTCAGAATCATTGTTAGTATTTATTTCTAAGTTACGATAAATAAGAGTACTAAAGTGTCACATAGTATGGTATTTAATGCATAGATTTAGCATAGCACCAACCAAGAAAATAGGGGGAATCGGGAAAAAATATTTTTTAAATTTAGTAAACATGGCACCAACAACATTTTCATAACCTTCTTTATTTTTATATTCTTTGAGCAAACAAAAAATATCGGTTATATATCCCAAAATATTACAAATAGTAGGATAATAAGCACCGAAAAATTCAACCGTAGCTACATAAATTTTTTCCAAAAACTTAACAAGATTATTAATTACAACCCAATCAGAATCAAGTAGCATGCAATCGGCAGAATCATCAAATGAACCACAATGTTGGTTAAAAGCTAATGTAATAGGAACTCTATATTTATAACAAGTTTTTAAAAAATCATACGTAGAATTCCATCTAATATCAATTTCCTCAGGCATCAATATCGGTGCAAGTCCGTTTTCTTGACATTTAACTTTAAATTCTTTAATTCTCGATCTACGATTATTTCCTTGTATAAAACCAACAACAAGACAAATTTTTTCAATATAAATCTCAAAAAACTCAAGACCATCTTTTACAATTAAATTATATATATGACATGCACACTTAATATGAAAAATTTCAGGTAACGGCGGTGATAGCTTAGATTTCAACTTTGTTATAGTAGTCTTGTTGTTAGAAGCGTTATCAAAAGCGATACATAAGATTTTATTTTCGATACCATAAAATACTGCAACTTTATGTATCGAGTCATCAATAAATTGTCCAGTATGTTTACGATCTTCATCATATAAAAAAGCAAGAATACATTTTTGCATCACAAAATTACTATCCATCTAGTGACAAGTAACGGTTAAATAATCATTTTTATTTACAGCACGACCGAGATCCGAAGTTAGAGATATTCTACATTGAATATTTTTTAACAATGTAGATAAATAAAAATAATATTGTGAATGAAGTCTAAAAATATCTAACCGACAAGTACTTCTAGGGATACCATTAAACATAGGATTATAAATTGCTTGAATATAATGAATAAAAGCATCAGAAGAAGGAAAACTAAAAGGCAAACAACCTACAGCTACCATTTTTACTATTTCTTCTCGGTCCCTCAATTTATTATACTTCTTCGTTACGTGACCGGTTGTTGGGTCCATTCTAGTTTGTGTGGGCCCACCAACAGCCTCACCACCTTGTGAAATTTTTAACTCTCTTTCGTGTTCTTCAGCTAAATGTCTCATTAACGTACCCGTACCCCCTTGCTTGCCTCCTCTTTTATGCTTATATATTTTTTGACAAATGTTGCATTGCACCTCAGTATTTGATATACGTTCAAAAAATTTCCATTCAACACTAGTTTGTTTACGAGCTCTTTGGGCACGGGGAGGACGGGGAGGGAGATTAACCGATTCGGATCTAACGTTAGCAT
>NW_025865052.1:0-1954 GCF_002878395.1 Capsicum annuum
TGGCTCAGTCTCATTCAAATTAGGATTCGGTTTGTCTTCAAACTGTTCCAACTCTTTGCTTATTTCTTCTAGTGCTTCTTCTTCATCATATTCCCCATTCTGCTTACTTCTATCTTGATTAGTTTGGATTTTAAGGTCAGGCTGAAAATTCTGCATGCATGTCATGTCATTAGAATCAGCATAAAGAGAACTGTGTAAAAAAAGAAAAACAAAATATATTAGACACGAAACGAAAGGGACATTGCATTTTATTAAATAAAAAGATAGAAGGGTTTAAACATAGATGCCAACATAACATAAACAAACTAAAATCCAAATTACAACCCTGAAATAACTCGGATAAACAGAAAGAAAAATAAAATAAACTACCGAAACTCCCTCCTGACGGGGAGAGGAGTGACTTCCCAATTATTGAGCCGGAATGTTGGACCTATGAATTGCACGTCTGCCATACTGGTACCTTCTCCTGCTTCAACCATATCAACTTCAATAAAAAGGTTCTGGAAGTCATCAACTAATTCAACTTCAAATTCCACATGCTTCGTGACACCGCTCTTAATAAATGATTCACTGAGTAGTGGTATTGGGCTAGGGAGTGA
The DNA here is from genome assembly GCF_002878395.1 of Capsicum annuum. NCBI lineage: Eukaryota > Viridiplantae > Streptophyta > Magnoliopsida > Solanales > Solanaceae > Capsicum > Capsicum annuum. The sequence goes on from NW_025865052.1 coordinate 600, forward strand.
CTATGTTTCCTTTTTCATTCCTTTGGCTTTCTTCAGATCTTTAGCCGTAGGCTCAAATCCCAGACCAAACATGCCCACGCTCTCACTCGGACATATGGGACAAACTATACCGTGCAGAGATGCTCCCAAACCCTTTCCTGGCTCAAATCCATATTTCCAAAGTTCACTCACCATCATGATAGAAGCAGAAGACAATTGCAGTCCCGGTATAGCCTGCCATTCAATGATATGATTCACTAGCACTGTATCAAAAATTTGATAGACGAATGTCTCCTCTACGCTATTTGCTTCAATAAGAGACAAAGAAGAATCTTCGTAGGCAGGCAAATCTCCTTCACCGTGAATAAACACTTCTTGCCTGTCATGCTCAAACTTAATCATTTGGTGCAGTGTAGATGCAACCGCCTTGGCCTTATGGATCCACGGCCTTCCCAACAACAGATTGTAAGAGGAGTCTACATTCAATACTTGAAACTCTATGGCGAACTCAACAGGCCCTATGGTCAACATTAGTTCTCTTTCGCCAATGGAATTTGATTTTGCACCATCGAAAGCCCTAACACATACATTGTTGGGCCTGATCCTGTCAGCACCAATATTCAACTTTTGTAAATTAGAAATAGGGCAAATATTTGCACCTGAACCTCCATCAATCATAAAATAAGTAACGTAGAAATCTTCACACTTCACTGTAATATAAAGGCCCCGTTATGCCCTGTACCTTCAACAGGCAATTCATCATCAGAAAAGCTGATCGGATTGACCTCAAAGATTTTTCCAACCATTTTCTCAAGTTGGTTGATTGTAATCTCCCTAGGAACATATGCTTCATTTAATACCTTCAGTAAAACATCACGATGCTCCTTGGAGTGCAACAACAAAGATAAAAGGAAAATTTGAGCAGGGGTTTTCTTCAACTGGTCTAATATTAAATACTCTGGCAATTTCATATTTTTCAAAAATTCTTCGGCTTCTTCTTCGGTGATAGATTTTTTGATAGATGACGATCCACTCACCGCTGGCTTGGACTTAAGCTTTCAGGCACAAAGCATCTTCCTGAGCTAGTCAAACCCCCTACCTCATCTACATCTTCCACTACTTCTTTCTCGTGATAGGTCATCACAGTCCGCTCATAATTTCAGGGAACCCTTTTCATATCAACTATCGGAGGTTGGGTCACCGGTTTGAGGACAATAGGCACTGCAAGTGCTCCTTTCACCATCAAGATTGGCTGACTCAGAGCTCCCACCACCGTCAACGTGGGTTTATTTTACCTTAAATCAACATATCTTTTGGCGCCTTGTACTATGACCAGGGGTTCCTTTGTGCTTTCTTGGGCTTTATCTTCTCTCATT
>NW_025865053.1:0-1003 GCF_002878395.1 Capsicum annuum
CAGAAAGTAAAATCTCATTTTTCAGGAGGGTGCTAAAAAAAAGTAAAGTCCCATTTTTCAGAAGGGTCCTGAACGGAAAGTAAAATTCTCATTTTTCAGGAGGGTCCTGAACAGAAAGTAAAATCCTATTTTTCAGGAATGTCTAGAACGGAAAGTAAAATTTTATTTTTCAGGAGGGTCCTGAACAGAAAGTAAAATCCCATTTTTCAGGATGGTCCTGAACAGAAAGTAAATTTCCATTTTTTAGGAGGGTCCTGAACAGAAAGTAAAATCTCTATTTTTCAGGAGGGTCCTGAACAGAAAGTAAAGTACCATTTTTAGGAGGGTCCTGAACAAAAAGTAACATTCCATTTTTCAAGAGGGTCCTGAACAGAAAGTAAAGCCCCATTTTTCAGGAAGATCCTGAAAAGAAAGTAAATTCTAATTTTTCAGGAGGGTCCTGAACAGAAAGTAAAGTTCAATTTTTCAGGATGGTCCTGAACAGAAAGTAAACTTCCCTTTTTTCAGGAGGGCCCTCAACAGAAAGTAAACTTTTATTTTTCAGGAGGATCCTGAAAAGAAAGTAAATTTTCATTTTTCAGGAGGGTCCTGAACAGAGAGTAAAGTCCCATTTTTTATGAGGGTCCTGAACAGAAAGTAAATTTCTATTTTTCAGGAGGGTCCTGAACATAATGTAAATTTCCATTTTTCTCATTTTTAGGAGTATCCTGAATAGAAAGTAAAATTTCATTTTTCAGGAATGTCCTGAACAAAAAGTAAATTCTCATTTTTTAGGAGGGTCCTGAACAGAAAGTAAAATTTCTAGTTTTCAGGAGCGTCCTGAACAGAAAGTAAAGTCTCATTTTTCAGGAGGGTCCTGAACAGAAAGTAAAGTCCCATTTTTTAGGAGCGTCCTGAACATAAGGTAAGATCCCATTTTTCAGGAGGGTCCTGAATAGAAAGTAAAATCTCATTTTTCAGGAGGGTCCTGAACATAAGGTAAAATCCCATTTTTTAGGAGGGT
>NW_025865054.1:0-1800 GCF_002878395.1 Capsicum annuum
AAAATTATTTCCAAAATTCTTGCTAATAGGCTTAATCCCCTGTTGGGTAGGATAATCTCTGATTATCAAAGTGGTTTTGTTAAAGGTAGATTAATTACTGATAATATTTTACTTACTCAAGAGATTGCTCAGAGTATTAAGCAATTCAATAAAGGCGGCAATCTAATAATGAAGCTTGATATGGCCAAGGCATATGATAAAATGTCATGGAATATTTTAATAAGTGTTATGAAGAGGTTAATTTTTCTGGTATTTGGCTGGATATGATTTGGAGGATTATTGCCAATGCAGGTATTCCATTCTCATTAATGGAACTAGGGTGGGGGTTTTTTAGCTCCTCCCATGGCCTTAAACAAGGTGATCCCCTCTCTCCTTCTCTCTTCATTATTGGTTCTGAGCTTTTCTCTACAATGTTGAACAATCTCAACTACGATGAGAATTTTACTCCTTTCAACATGAATCACAATGGCCGTATCATTAAGCATCTAGCTTACGCTGATGATATAGTGATTTTTAGAGGTGGTAACAACAAGACGATCAAACTCATTGAGCATCAAATCAGGAGGTACGAAAAAGCCTCTGGTCAAAAAATGAATAATGACAAGAGCTTTTTCATAACCGCTCAAAATACTTCTCCTCATAGGATTAATAGAATGAGAAGAATGACTGGTTATATGGATAAAAAATTTCCTTTCAATTATTTGGGTTGTCCAATATATAGTGGAAAGAAAAATCTCAGCTATTTCGATAGTATGCTTGCAAAAATTGTTAAGAGACTAAATGGATGGCAAAGTAGCAAGCTTTCTGATGGTGGAAAAATTACACTTATTAAGCATGTCCTGCAATCCATACCAATTTATACTCTCTCTGCCCTCAACCCGCCTAAGGGTACCATCTTCCTTATCGAGATGCATTTTGCTAATTTTCTTTGGGGAACTAGTGATGGTAGAAATAAGTATCATTGGAGTAACTGGTAAAATCTATGTTTCCTAAAAGTTGAAGGGGGCGTTGGAATAAGAAGGATGCATGATATCTCCAATGCATTGATACTTAAAAGATGGTGGAGGTTCAGGACCCAACAATCTCTTTGGGCTGATTTTTTAATGAAGAAATATTGCAAGAGATCACATCCAGTGAGCAAAGTTCCTTGGTCAGCTGAGTCACATAATTGGAAAAGCCTGATGAAGATCAAAGTGCAAGCAGAACCTTACATTATATGGAAAGTTCAAGAAGGAAATTCCAGCTTTTGGTGGGACAACTGGACAGGTTTAGGTGCCTTCGCCAAGCTGTGCCAGGGCCCAGGTAAGTCTCCTAAAATTCTTATCAACTCTTTTATTCAGAATGGTACCTGGAACTTTGAAAATTTAAGTACGGTTATTCCTAATTACATTGTGAACCTGATTTATAATGTTGGAATTCGTTATAACAACGCACTTGACTACCCCATATGGAATCCCTCTGAGAATGATATATTCACTAATAATTCTACCTGGTTAGCCAAATTGGCTTCCACCTCTACGCAGATTCTTATCACTAAGTCCCATCACTCAGTCCCTTTCTCATCTTCCTAGACAGGATAGAGGCTTCATCCAATTAGATAAATGGATGATGCCTAGTCTTTGATGTAAATATGACAAATCCAACTTCTTTGTTAGCTAGCATAGATTTGTGTATGTACCAGAAGGCAATATAATTGTTTATGCCTTCTGGGGGGTGATATCACTTATGATTGATATCACTAATGGTTGTGTGTTGTATCGAGGTCAGGCCTAGTCCCCCCCTCTGCCCCTTTTGCTAATA
>NW_025865055.1:0-1070 GCF_002878395.1 Capsicum annuum
CACCGCCAACTAGGGGTGTTCATGGTTTTGTTTTTAACCAAACTGAACCGTGATCCAAATCAAACCGATTAAAAAAACCTATATTTGGTTAGGTTTGGTTTAAATTTGAATTTTAAAAGACCGATACTAATTTTGTTTGGTTTTACTCTAAAATAACCAACAAAATAACCAAACCGAACCGATATACATATATATTATAATTATTTATATGTTTTTCATAAATGTAATCTAAATATTTGTTACATTTTATATTTTAATCGTGATTTCACTTTAGTCATAACACATTCAGTCATATGTCTTCATCTAGTTGACAATACATTATGAGATTCTAAATGAATTTCATACTTTTAATGACAAATGATACTAATTGTGAAAATAGTATCTTGTTATATATTGAAATTTACAGCGGAAATTCATTAGACTATACACAATCACTAATTTTAACTTTCTTTTGAACCTTGTTGAGCAAGAAGTTTATGTGTTCACCTTTTGGGTGTTTATCATATCATTCTATTAAATATAGTTTTTAAATATTTTTTTGTGCTGGGAGAAGCAGGTGTACATGCGAAGGACAGAGGTAGATGGAGAATTATCCCTGGTGCTATATGGTGGGCTATATGGAAAGAAAGGAATTCTAGATGTTTTGAGAGCATAGAGAATAGTGAGTAGAAGGTTAAACTCAACTGCATTTTGCTTTTATGTTTTTGGTGTAATCAACTATACTCTAATGATACTGCCTCGATAATTGATGTTCTAGACTAAATTTAGATATAGAATAGTCAATTTAGGAGTACTCTTGTATATAAAGGTTTCAGTACAACCCATGTACTGTGTGATATAATACAAAGTTACCAAGTTCAAAAAAAAAAGATAATAATTTTTCAAGTACTAAAAGTTTATAAAATAACAAATAAAGCAATTAAATCTGAGTTCAAATTGGGTGGGTTGGGTTATGACCCGCATTTTAGAGCATTTTAACCTAACCCATTTCAACCCAAGTAGCTTTAGGGCAGGACCTCTTTGATCCTCCCAAATCCAGCCAACCCCGCCCATTTGACACCTTTAGTTTA
>NW_025865056.1:0-1999 GCF_002878395.1 Capsicum annuum
TTTTTGTGCTTTTCAATTAAAAAAGTTATCATTTCCCTTATTTTTGTGATTCATTGACTAAATTAAGCAGATATTTTCCTTGTCCAGCAGTCTACAATGGATCGTAGGAGTTTGCCGTGGAAGAAGAAATCATCAGATAAGACAGCAAGCGAGAAACCTGCAGCTCTTATAGTGGAGTCAGCCTCTGCCCCTTCAGATTCAACTGAACCTAAAGTTGATCAGGTATGTGTGTTGGTACCTATATAATTAAAAAGTATATTTTCCTTCTCTTATAGTGGAGTCATCATCTTCCCCTTTAGATTCAACTAGGAATTTCCGTTTTCTTCTCATTCTTTGTGTTCGTCATTGCTATTAGATTGTCTAACCATAATTCTCTATAGTTTATCCTATAAATAATCTGACAATATGTTTACATCTATAACAAGGACTTTCATGTTGACCTTTAATTATGAGAACTTGAATAAAAGAAATGCTACGTAATTTGGTCAGTACTGGCAAAGAACTTCTCCATTTATCTAAACTGTGAGGCTTACGTCTATAGGTTGAGATTGATGGGTGGTAGTCTTTAATATTTACCTTCACAAATTATAAGTTCTAATTTAGTTCTGTTAATTTTGTTTCTCTCTTCAATATAATGTGATTGGTGCTAGAAAGGAAAAGACATAGTTTCAGTTTGGTAGTTCATCGATTTTTTTTTTTGACAATAATACGTTGTGAGAGAGCTTCATTCAATTTGTCTCGTCTTGGTGATTTATGTTTTGGTTTCCGTTGTATTTCAGGGTAAACAGGAAATCAAGAAACCTAAATACGTGCAAATTTCCATTGAATCTTATTCACATTTGACTGGACTGGAGGATCAAGTTAAGTCTCTTGAGGTACAAGTGAGTGGCTTAGAGGATGAAGTCAAGGATTTGAATGAAAAGTTGGCTGCTGCACAGTCAAAAATGACTAGTAAGGAAAACCTGGTAAAACAATACGCTGAAGTTGCTGAAGAAGCCGTCTCAGGTGATGTTCCTTATTAACTTGTGTTTTTCTTGCAACAAGTGTTTTGCAACTTGGTACTGAATTCTTTTGTTCACATCTCTCTATACAGGTTGAGAGAAGGCTGAGTCAGAAGCCGCGAAACTGAAAAATCACCTGGAATCCGTTACTCTTTTGAAGCTTACTGCTGAAGACAGGGCATCACATCTGGATGGTGCTCTGAAATTACATCTGGATGGTGCACTGAAGGAGTGCATACAGCAGATACGAAATTTGAAAGAAGAACATGAACAGAAGCTGCATGATGTGATTCAGAATAAAACCAAGCAGTTTGATAAAATGAAGCATGAGTTTGAAGCAAAATTAGCTAACCTGTACCAACAGTTACTCAGGTCAGCAGTGGCAAATTCTGCACTCTCAAGGTCTTTGTAGGAGCATTCTAGCATGGTGATACAACTCAGTGAAGAAAAAGCCCAAGCTTAAGCAGAAATTGAGATGTTGAAGAGCAATATCGAGTCATGTGAAAGGGAAATAAATTCTCTGAAATATGAACTCCAAATTAACTCAAAGGAACTAGAAATTCGTATTGAGGAGAAAAATATGAGCGTACGGTCTGCAGAAGTTGAAAACAAGCAACACCTGGAGGGAGTGAAGAATGTTGCAAAATTGGAAGCAGAGTGTCGGAGATTACGTGGTCTTGTGAGGAAGAACTTGCCTGGGCCTACAGCCTTGGCCCAGATGAAGCTTGAGGTTGAGAGTTTGGGTAGAGATTATGGGGATAGCCGTGTAAAGAAATCCCAAGGAGGAAGGCCCAGTTTGCCAGATTTTTCATTGGATAGTGTGCAGAAGTTCCATAAAGAGAATGAGCAACTTACAGAATGCCTTTTGGGAATGGAGGAGGAAACAAAGATGTTGAAAGAAGCTTTGGCACACCGGAACAGTGAATTACAGACATCCAGGAATATTTGTGCAAAGACGGCCAGCAAGCTTCAAAATTTGGAAGCACAACTGCAAGCAA
>NW_025865057.1:0-2711 GCF_002878395.1 Capsicum annuum
GCATGTAAGGTGTTTGTGGAATTGTCTAAGAGGCTATAAATTTACGTTCTTAGGATAAAATAAGTTCTAAATGACTAGACTACTTTCTATGTATACGTTCAACATGAACGCGATGTTATTGTCTAAAATTGGGGATATTGTGTGGAAGGCTTATGATATGGTTGTACGTGCGGACGAGGGATTTAGTTGGCAGAATTAAGATGAATGATGGTGTTGTAGCACATATAATTGTTCATACTGACCTATGCCTAAATGGTGCATGCAAGGTAATTATAGAAATGCCTAGTTGAAGAAGAATGGATCGTATGACCCCTTGTGATCTAAGTGATGAGTTCATACCATACTTGCATACTACGTGTTTACTATGATGCTTGAGGAAAATGGTAAGGCCATTAGGCCACGCTAAGTGTGAAATGTCTAATTATGGTTCGAATTGCATATATCAAGATCTTAAAGGAAAGAACCTTGAGAAGTCAACCATGATGTGTTGAATGTATGTTATTTGTGTGTATTTCGATTGGATGAAATATGTTATGTTGTATTCTTCCTTAACCATATGCATCCTTGTTGAATTATCTACGATGTAATGGCATGAGATCCCAATACTTGTATATGAATATGATCTTTAAATGATTGGTGTGAGGTGTTAATGAATGCATGGTGCATGATGGCCTGTGGGCATGTGAGTATGCATTGTTGTATACTACGTATTACTTATGTTATTGATTGCTGGGGGTACGTATGCTCGAAATAGTCTGCTGGTCTAGAGCTGAGTCAGTTTTGCGATAATCTTAGTCGTGCTACGATTGATAAATTTTTGATGATTTGAGAACTTAACATGAATTCCGTGAGAACTTAGTATGTGCGGTTTTGAACAAGAATATATTTTCATTCTTGTGCCCAAAGAATTGATTTTATCATTCGAATTTCATGATTTTGTAAAGTGGGTAAATACCCAAGATTTTTTGATGACGAATTATGAGGTTATGAAAAATATAAATTGTTTAAGCTTTGATGTACATGATTATTTTATTATTCCCAAGTTATGATTTGATATGGTGAATTTCATATTTCTACCATGAGTTGATATGTCAAGTGTTTTCAAGATATGATTTATGGAACTTTGAATCGTCCAACATTGGTATACATAATAACCTTATTATCTTGTTTTTTTGAATTGAGATTTTATGCCATAAATTGCATACCACTACTATGAAATTATTTTTTTGAGGATTCTTGATATAAGAGCCATGATTTGAGTTACATTACGTCATACAACATCTTACTATGACTTGAAGATCTTAAATGCTTTTCAAAAGCTATTGTCATGATTTGAATATTGAGATAAAAGAATGATCATTTGAGAATATTGATTTGCATCCGCAGAGTCGGGATGATTTATATTGATTTTAAGCTTGCAGAGATGAAATGCTGTGTTATTGATACCGTGTTGACGTTGAGGAAAATTAAAATATTTTGAGCGAAAATGTGTTGAGTTAGGAATCCACAAATTGATATGATTTGATAAATGAGAAAGAAATTTGATTTGGTCTTTATGATAGACCCTTGCGATGTTGTGGTGGATTTCCAAAGAGATTTGATTTGGTCTTTTCCAAAGAGATTTGATTTGGTCTTTATGATAGACCCTTGTGATATTGTGGTGCATTTCCTAACGTGTTCTGAGCTAGTTGGGGAGTATTAATTAGCACCGAGAGGGAAATTTGGTATTTCCGCCAACCTATGTGCTACCGTCGGGTTGTTGATGATGATATTATTAGCCAGAGAGCCGAATTATGATTATGAAAGCTTTAAGGTTGTACTCCCTAGCAAGAGTACAACACTCTCGCCAATGGGAGTGCTCTCCCTAGGAGGGAAAACGTTGGTATTCCACGTGGCTCACGTGGGGTTGTTGGTTATAGGAAACTCCCCTGTCTATAAGAGTATGTTTCTTGAACTATGGAGTTGCTCCGAGTCCTGTGTTGATGAGTTTGGTTGTCTATGATGAGTCATGAGAATTTATGATGAATATTGATGATTTTATGATGATTTATGGGATTTTACTTATGTTTTCCTCTCTATAATATTATGAGAAGTATGGATAATGAAATTCAAGCCATGTGAGTCTTCATTTTCCGTACGCATGTTTTACGAAATCAAAGATATTATTGAAATTATTGCGTGCTCCCCCACAAATATTTAGTTGCTTATGACGAGTCATGATGAGTTATGTAACTACTTCGCACGGTTTCTGTGTCAGTATAAATCTTCAGGAGTTAGGGGTGTGAGTGTATTCGATTGATCAGTATTGGTATCCTGTGATTCAGTAATGCAGTACCCCAGTACAGTAGTGAGCTCCAAGGATTGTAAAGTGGTATCTGAGCTGTGGTCTCTGGAGTCTTTATAGTTGTTATAGTGGTTGTGAACTGTGCATTCATATATGTGTACTCGTTCGTTATTCTCATGATTATTCTATTGATTAAATGTTTATGCATAAGCCCTTGCATTTAGCCTTCCCTGCTTGCATACTCAGTACATCTTAGTACTGACGCATTCGCGCTATGGTGTTCTTTTATTTTGGGGCACCATAGGTTCAGAGGATTGAAACTTGGAGCATCTTAGAAGTCACTTGTATAGCAGCAGTGGGTGCAGCAGTGAGTCCTCATCATCCGAGGATGTTGTTATTATAGTATTTGATTTTAGTAGACGGAGTT
>NW_025865058.1:0-1702 GCF_002878395.1 Capsicum annuum
CACTTCAGGGTAAATGTACCCCCAGACTTACGAGAAGTAATAATGAGCCTTCTTACTGAAAGTACTTGATCTCCAACTTGGAACCACCTCAAGCGAACCCCTTTGTTGAAATAATGAGATAGTCGGGCTTGATAAAATTCAGGATTTTGTAAAGCCGTCAATCTCTATTCACCAAGAGCTTCTAATTCTGCAAAATGCAATTTAGCATTTTCTTCATCTGTGAGACTTTCTTGAATAGCCAATCATAAATAAGATATTTGACGCTTAAGTGGCAGGAAGTCTTCAACTCCAAAAGCAAGTGAATATGGGGTTACTTGCATTGATGTACGTTAAGTTGTTCTATATGCCCATAAATCTTCTTCCATTCGTTCATTCTAGTCTCGCAATGGTCTTCTCTAAGTATGAGCCCTTTTCAATGGTCAGCTTAAGGTACAAAGGGACAGATTTTGTCCATCTTAAGGCGTGAAAATTTTGATATTCATTTAAGGTTAAACCCGTGAGAGGCTAGCTTAAGGTACAAAGGGGTAAATCTTGTCCACCTTAAGGCGTGGAAAATTTTAAGGATAAACACGTAAAAGGACAACTTAAGGTGATGAGGGATAAATCTTGTCCACCTTAAGGCATGGAAATTTCGATATCGTTTATGGATAAACCCGTTAGAAACCGACTTAAGATGCAAAGAGACAAATTTTTCTACCTTAAGACATGAAAATTTTGAGATCTTTTTAAGGATAAATCTGTGAGAAGCCAACTTAAGATGCAAAGGAACAAATCTTGTCTATCTTAAGGCATATAAGCCTTTTTTTATAGCCACTTAAAGATAAATTCGTAAAGAGACCAGCTTAAGGTGCAAAGGGACAAATCTTTCCTACCTTAAGACATGAAAATTTTGAGAGGCTTTGATTTGAAGACTTAGAGATTTTGTCAACTTTCACTCTCAAATTTAGCATTTGGAGTTGTTCGACTTCCAAATTTAGGGAGTTTGGAGACTTTATCTTATGTGAACGAAGTTTGTATTTCATTGAAGTTTGCCCTCATCGAGCCACCAATACTTGGAGAGAGTCTAAGATTTAATTAGAATATTTTCATACTTGGTATCCATATGGCGGATACTGTAGGAACATATTTTTTTTGACACTCATTCAACTGAACTCAAATAGAAATTCCAAGCGCCTACGTACCTCAATGAAGAGCATCAAGTCACAACGTAGTTCTGGGTGAGTGTTTTTTTTTCTTTTTGCGTCCTAACTTTTTCCTAGGTCGCCTCTTTCAAGATTTTCAACCTAGCAGACATATTTTTTGAGTCGTACACAGTTTATACTCTGGCGGGCAGGAGTGGACATACAGTTTATACTCGTGCCTTAAGGAGTGTCATTTTCCTTCAAGGATAGTACTTCGTCAAGAACTTAGCATTGATTAGGACAATCCTCACACCATCTGCATCGACAAACTTGTGAACACCATTTGAATATACTTCTTGTATGACATAAGGTCCATTCCACTTCAGGGTGAATGTGCCCCCAGACTTACGAGAAGTAATAATGGGCCTTCTCACTGAAAGGACTTGATCTCCAACTTGGAACCACCTAGAGCGAACCCTTTTGTTGAAATAATGAGATAGTCGGGCTTGATAACATTCAGGATTTTGTAAAGCCGTCAATCTCAATTCACCAAGAGCTTCTAATTGTGCAAGATGCAATTT
>NW_025865059.1:0-1155 GCF_002878395.1 Capsicum annuum
CCAAATTTTGAAGCTTGCTGGCCGTCTTTGCACAAATACTCCTGGATGTCTGTAATTCACTATTCCGGTGTTCCAAAGCTTCTTTCAACATCTTTGTTTCCTCCTTCATTGCCAAAAGGCGTTCTGTAAGTTGCTCATTCTCTTTATGGAACTTCTGCGCACTATCCAATGAAAAATCTGGCAAACTGGGCCTTCCTTCTTGGGATTTCTTTACACGGCTGTCCCCATAATCTCTACCCAAACTCTCAACCTCAAGCTTCATCTGGGCCAAGGCTTTAGGCCCAGGCAACTTCTTCCGCACAAGACCACGTAATCTCTGACACTCTGCTTCCAATTTTGCAACTTTCTTCACTCCCTCCAGGTGTTGCTTGTTTGCAACTTCTGCAGACCGTACGCTCATATTTTACTCCTCAATATGAATTTCTAGTTCCTTTGAGTTAATTTGGAGTTCATATTTCAGAGAATTTATTTCCCTTTCACATGACTAGATATTGCTCTTCAACATCTCAATTTCTGCTTCAGCTTGGGCTTTTTCTTCACTGAACTGTATCACCATGCTAGAACGCTCATGCAAAGACCTTGAGAGTGCAGAATTTTCCGCTGCAGACCTGAGTAACTGTTGGTCCAGGTTACCTAATTTTTCTTCAAACTCATGTTTCATTTTGTCAAACTGCTTGGTTTTATTCTGAATCACATCATGCAGCTTCTGTTCATGTTCTTCTTTCAAATTTCGTATCTGCCGCATGCACTCCTTCAGTGCACCATCCAGATGTAATTTCCGTGCACCATCCAGATGTGATGCCCTGTCTTCAGCAGTAAGCTTCAAAAGAGTAATGGATTCCAGGTGATTTTTCAGTTTCGCGGCTTCTGACTCAGCCTTCTCTCAACCTGTACAGAGAAATGTGAATAAAAGAATTCAGTACCAAGTTGCAAAACACTTGTTGCAAGAAAAACACAAGTCAATAAGGAACATCACCTGAGACGGCTTCTTCAGCAACTTCAGTGTATTGTTTTACCAGGTTTTCCTTATTAGTCATTTCTGACTGTGCAGCAGCCAACTTTTCATTCAAATCCTTGACTTCATCCTCTAAGCCACTCACTTGTTCCTCAAGAGACTTAACTTGATCCTCCAGTTCAGTCAAATGTGAATAAGAT
>NW_025865060.1:0-1915 GCF_002878395.1 Capsicum annuum
GATGCTTCAGATATAGGGTATGGGGGTATATTGAAGCAAAAGGTCAATGAAAGTTCTCCTGAACAGTTAGTCAGGTTCACCTCCGGAATATGGAATTCCGCACAAAGGAATTACAGCACTGTCCAAAAAGAAATTTTATCTATAGTGCTATGTATCACAAAATTTCAAGACGACCTTATTAATAAGGAATTTTTACTAAGAGTAGACTGTAAATCTGCTAAAGAAATTTTGCAAAAGGACGTTAAAAATCTTGTTTCAAAACAAATATTTTCTAGATGGAAAGCTCTCCTATCTATCTTTGATTTTCAAATTGAATTTATTAAAGGAGAAAATAATTCCCTTCCCAATTTTCTAACAAGAAAATTCTTACAGGGCCAAAATGAGACCCTCCACACTGGGGAAAATCCCGGTAGGAAGCAAGCAAGAACAAACAAGAATGGCTAGACCATTCGATCCTCCATCAGTGTCAGCCTTAACAAACCCTTTAAGACCATTAGTCCCTCAGATGCCTACTCTAAAAACGGAACTTCAGTCACCATTCCAAAATAAATATGCAGCTTTGGCAGAGTTCCCAAAGCTTCCTCCACCAATGCCAAGTAAACTGGTAGATTTAAAGACAAATAATCCTTTTGATAAAGGGCAAGCGACAAGTTCATCTATCCAGTCAAAACAAAGTTACGCTATGAAGGCTCCTGAAACCTTTGCACAGGCCGTAGATCCCACGGCGGTTAAACCAATACCAACCCCTCTAGTCAGAGAGGAATTCAAATTCATTACCACACAGGTAATGCCAATCATTGCATTAGACAAAGAGTATGAAGGATATCCATTGGACCAGCTAATCAAGCCAATTTATAATGATAAAAATTTCGTGGATACTGAAAATCCCCTCAAAACCTGAAGATATTATGAAGCTATCCTGGTCGATACTGATTCTATTGAGGTAGAACATTCTATGAACGAGCGAAATCCAGAGTATATTGATTATTCTAGATTCACTATTAAAAGGGTATTAACCCTTTTCAATTGGTTTGTGGATCACCTGCAGACACCAATTGCACTATCCATGCCTCACAGGCCACAAACGTATAACTGGTACGACTATAAGTCGGCATGGTTCAATTTTTTATATGTCAGGCCAGGACACACCTGGTTTATTAAATATTGTCCAGCAATGGTATATGCCATTATTCCTAGATGGTTTTATGAATGGTGGATCTATTTTGGAGGAATCAAAGAAATTCTTCCCCAACAATTCGTTAACCGGTTCACGGATTTCTGTACAAAAGAAGGGTGTGTAACCCTTCTATAGCACATTCAAATGTGCAAATTCTTTATCAAAAAGCGAGTTTCCTATATCATTTCCTGGAATTTTGCTAAAGGAGAACAAGACCGAATCAAATATTTATCCAAAGAGATAAAAGTCAAAGGATGGACCCCCAAGCCAGCAGCACCAAAAACTCCAGACAAGGAGAAAATAGCAACTTCCTCAACTACCGCCTCACACAATAAGAAGGCCCTCAAGGAGAAATTAAAGAAGGCTTTACAAGATATGGAAAGCCAAGAAACTAATGAAGAAGAAGTATTACAACTTCTAGAAGAAGCTTCCTCAACAGGGAGTAGTGATAATAATGGAGACATGCTCAATCCTAAAGGGATAGATATGGCCTATTTGGACCCCTATTAAGAATGGGGAAATGTCCCTTCGAGAGTAGAGGTTCAAAGAACCGGAATTAATTTTCAAAAGGGCAATTTACTATTCCTAATTAGAATCCAAAAGCCACATGCTTTTCCAAAAGGAAACAGACATCATCCAGTTTGGTTTTCTAAAAGCTAAAGCTAATCTAATGCTTTTCCAAAAGAAAAATACACTGTCCAGTCTGCTTTTCTAAAAGCCAAATGGAATCCAAGGCCC
>NW_025865061.1:0-1576 GCF_002878395.1 Capsicum annuum
AACCATGGAATGAAGCAATTTATTGAACCACCAAATTGGTGGTGTGCAAAGGTTTTCATTTTTCTTTTCCAACTATACCCTTATGTAATTTTCTTTAATCCTATTTTATCCTTATCGACAAAATACATGCTAAGACTACGCATTTGTTAACAAGATCGAAGATTGCAAGACTTCCTATTAGCAATATAAAAATTCAAAGAGTGAGAAAAATGATCACAGTTATTTAGTAGTAGTAGTTTTTAATGCTAATAAAAACTCAATTTGATAAAAAAAATAAAAAAATTGAAATGGAGGGAAACAGAGTGAATGCACAAAAAGCATATACATGGAAAGTGATTTTTGAACTCTAAGATACAGACATGTATACCAATTGTTTTATTGATTGGGAAGTACTTCCCGATTGCATTAGTTTGCGTTCGTCAAACCTTTGTTTAGCAAATATCCTTGTGAATTTGGCGTCTTAAAAGGATTATCGGGTAGCTATGAGAAGCATCAAGAAAAAAAGGACAACTGGTTACGCTAGCATTGATATGGATAAAAGAGTTGATATCTCAAATGTATTACAATTAGGGGCATTTTAGTAAATTTACCTGTTACTATACCGTATCATACCATCAAACCAAATAAAAAATCTATTATTAAACCGCAGTGAACAATACAGTTCATCCAAACATGGTACTATACCATACCATACTATACCATATCATACTATATCATACCATACATTATGAAACCACGACAAACCACCATTCAAACAGGCTGATAGTACATATTACACGAATTATATACCCCTCGTGTGAAAAAAGAAAGCAGCAGTTATATTATGGGAATAATAAAGACATTTACACTGGGACTTGTGACTTCCAGCTGGATAATATATTCAACTAAAACCAATTTTTGACTTATAATAGAAAAAAAAAAATTGACATATTTTCGAAATCTGAATATAAGTGAAAAAGATGCTAAGCAATTGGATTGAAAATAAAGTGTAGTAATTGTTTTATATAAGTAAACATTTAGTAATGTAGTTTGGAGTTAAAATTTGAAGTAAAAAGACGGTATGATGCACTGAAGTTTTTGTTATATACGGAAATCGAGAAAGGATCAGATCTTAAGAGTCTGTTATACGTAGTCTCCTCATTTCATATTTCTACAAGGGATGTTTCCACGACTTAAACTCGTGATCTACTAATCACATGACAACAACTTTATCAGTTGAATTTCAAATTAGAGGTGTTGATTTAAATCGGTGTTTCGTTATAAAGTTTGTTAAAACTTCAATTTCAAATATTAAATTCTCCAAACAGTATGATTTCAATCCCAAGTTCCTGATTTCTATTTTCTTAAAAATAATATAAATTTGATTCATAAGTTTATATTCCGCATTTCTGACAATTCGAATCTATAATTTTAGGATTAGAGGTGGAGGATGCTGTTATACCAATAACCATTTCTTATTCACAGAAACTATCTAACTCCATATATAAAACATAAAAAAATTTACCCAAACTCAATATTTGCACCAAATCAATGAATGTAAAGACATCATTTCATATATACGCCCATTTATATATAC
>NW_025865062.1:0-3378 GCF_002878395.1 Capsicum annuum
CAAGTGTATAGTTTGATTATACACTTGAAACCATCTCAAAATAATCAATACTCATACTTAAACTCATATATACCTAACTTAGGATCAAAACATATACTCCAACACATATAACAATGGCTAATGCACGTAATTGAGTACGGGGTGTTACAATTGAGAGGGTGTTTCTTGATATAAATGTGTTCTTGTGTTTGAAAGAAAGAATTGCATGTAAATCGAGAACTTTGACATGACCACCTTGTGCTATTGAAATGATTGACAAAGATTAGTCCGTTGCATGTATTTACATGAGGTTTGAGAAAGAGTCTTTTTGAATTGAATTATTGAAATGGTGGTCCCAAAACTTGTGTTTTGAAAATAGAGATTTATGACAGACTAATAATGGCTCAGAGATGTGACTTGCAAGTCAATGGTATGACGATACCATATGTATTTTTGTCATAACAGATTATGTGTTTAGAGTATATTTTCAGAGCATGTTTTCAAAGTATGTTTTTCAGAGACTGCATGTTTTGATAGAGTTTTAAAAACGGGCTTAAAGAGGGTTAGGTAGTTACCCGAAGAAGGCGCGAGTTCAACCAACTCTTAGCCTGAAATTGTATTTGCCGATACGGATAGATTATTATTGTACGCTGGCGACGGCCGTGTGGCATAGTAGATTCAGAGACTCCGACCCTTGAGGCACACTTGGGTTGGAGGATTCGCTATTGAGTTAATGGCAGTTTCCATATAGCCCATGGAATTTTTCAGAGTTGTAAGGTATACCACCTAGCACAGAAGTAATACAAAGAGTGTCACAGATTCCAGATGTTTTCACAGAGTCTTCTAAATTGCTCGTGTGATTTCTTACTATATGATATACTTATGAACTGTTTTGTATTGCTCTCATATATGTTGAATATTGAATGATTATTTTGGATATGCTTCGCGTACCAGTACATATGTATTGACCCCCTCCTTCCTCCAGGTTCTGAGGCTCAGTCTAGGGGTCCAGAAAAGCAGTAAAATTTATTAGACAGAGTTGCAGTGTCTGGTTGGTGAGCCTTCTTTATTCCGGAAGGTTTGTCTTTTCAGATTATGTCATTTAGTTCTGTTTTGGTTTACTGGGGGCCTTGTCCCAGTTTTAGACAGTTGTTAGATTTTCTTATAGTAGAGATTTCGCAGACTGAGTCAGATGTTATTAGATGTAGTTGATTTTCAATTTTCATACTTATGTTGAATCCAGAATTGACCATGTTTTCCGTAGCAGATTATGTTTCCGCAATCTTCTTTATTTATATGAATGTGTGCATGTTTACCAGATAGAGAGGGATGTTTCGGACCCTCATGATTTGGGATGTCCGTCACGTTCAGGCCCTAGTTCGGTTCGTGACACCAAGATACATCATTTTCTGAATCAAGCACACCATATGTCAAAGGAAATCTATGTCCTGCATATATAAATACATATAAATGAATAATCTGAATGGTAGGCATATACTTTCATTTAATATAGTAAGAAAATATATATGACACATTACAATAATAAATATGTTTCACATATAAAAATTCAATTAACATGTTGATTTTATACATTTATAGAGTAAATCATTATTGCTAATACATATTATCTTATATGCATTTTTTTTCATGAATGGTAGTTCAATACACACACATGTTTTATACACGTTAAAGGATATGACAATTGAACAGATATACATACTGCATATGTATATTATATATACATATAATTGAAAACATATAACAGTGAAATGTAATTTTTTGTTTAACAATGAAATTATTAAACACATACTACTATTTTATTCTGTCAAATTTGTAAATTAAATAATAATATACAATTATCAAAATAAAATACAATAATCTTTATTAATTATACAAATGCAACAATAACATATATTTAAACTCAAATAATCTAATTGAGATAAACTAATAAGTTATCATCAATTTCATGCCAAACACAATCAGAAAAAATTACGAATATATAAATACAATCTGAAAAAAACGAAACTGCTAAACGCATATCAATTTAAATCATTTTTTTAACAAATGCGACTAACATTCAAATTTGTACGAAAACGTTGAAAAAAATATTTCGCAGAAATCAATAACCGCTAAATTTGATGAAATTTATATACAAACTCAATTTTGAATTATACTTGAATTATAGTGTATGGATTCGCAGAAAACAATTTCATTCATATACGAATTCAAATTTTAGTTTGTATATGGATTCACAGAAAACAATGACTGCTAAATTTGATGAAATCCATATATAATCACAGAGTTGACTTTTTTTTTTGAAATTTAGACACTAATCAAACATTACGCACAAAATTTGATGCAATTCAAATACACAAATCAAATTCGTTTTTCAATACCTGTAATTGCAGTGTTTTTTTAAAAAATAAAATTAAAAGCTCTTGAACTTTAATATAATTTTTCGAATTTGTTTTGAGTTGCTGATCATGGAAAGCGATTTTGAATTTTAGAAAAAATAACTGTAAAATAATGATAGATGTTAAAAAAGAATCATATAAGAAAAAAGAACCTATAAAATTAAATAAATGTCATAAATTAAGGAATTTGTATTTCTATTATATAGAAGAGGTGGTTTCGACCACCTCTTGCAATTACCAAAAAATTTAATTATTTCCACTTAATTACATATCACGTCCCAATATATAATAATTTTATCATTTTATCATAATGATTTAAATATTTAATATATTTTATTAATTTATATTAATTAACTATAATTACATATGGAAATTACAAAAAATATTTATTTAATTATCTATTATATTCAAAACTAATTTGTTACCACAAATTACAATAATTAATAACCTAAAATATTTAAAAGACATCTAGAAATTTTATTGACTCTTACCAAAAAAAATCCTCTACTCCCACTTAATTACATATCATGCTCCAATATCTAATAATTCCATTGTTTCATCATAATGATTTAAATATTTAATATATTCTATTAATTTATATTAATTAACTATAACTACATATTGGAAGTAAATTTTATTTATTTATTTAATTGACTATCATGTTCAAAACTTATTTGTTACCACAAATCACAATAATTAATAACTTAAAATATTTAAAAGACATATAAAAATTTTATTGACTCTCATTATTTTAGAAATGCCACATAAATTGAGATAAAAGAAAAAGTACTGCAAATCATAATAATTAACAACTTAAAATGTTTAAAAGATATATAAAAATTTTAGTTGACTCTCAAAATTATATCGAAGCCACATAAATTGGGACACAAGGAGTAAATATATTATTTGATAATTACGTAAAAATTATTATAAATCATAATAATTAACAAGTTAAAATACTTTTTTAAAAATAGATAAAAGTTCT
>NW_025865063.1:0-2256 GCF_002878395.1 Capsicum annuum
AACGACTTATATTAATTAATTAGGGGTAACATAGTAAAAATATGGTTAAAACAGCTGAAACAAATATGTCATAAATGTATTTTATTTTTTTAATTAAATATTATTGATTTCTAATACATAAATGTCATAAAATAATTAATTAGAATACGGAGCAAGCAGGTCAATGTCGGTGAGGAGAACGAAGGGATATTTTAAAAATAATTTAAGTTTTTAATTATTGTGATTTATAATACTTTTTCTTCTATTTCAATTTAAGTAACACTGATATAATTTCGAGAGTTAATAAAATATCACGATTGAAGTAACGAAGTAGACATGTCTTAAGTGACTCATAATATAATTTATTAGAAGTGATATAACAAAATTGCTATAAAAAATACTTGTGAAAAAAACTTAAGTAGGTATCATATAAGAAGTCAAGCTAATTTAAAACATCAAGAGTTAATTTATCATTTTATGCTTATTTTATATTTTTATTAAATATTATTAATTTTTAATAGTTAAACGACCTATAATAATTAATTAAGGGTGACGTAGTAAAATTATGATTGAAGCAGCTAAAGCAAACATGTCGTAAATATCTATTTTACTTTTTTAATTAAATATTATTAAATTTTTAATACATAAATAATATATAATAATTAATTAGGGATGATATAGTAAAATCACGGAGCAATAGCTAAATGTCGGCAAGGAGGACGACGGGAAGCTTGTGGCAGCTGCTTCAAGTGTCTCTTATAATATAAGAGAATTATAAGCTTGGCTTCAAAACGAGTACAAAATTGCTAATCATTACTCTCCGTCTTAATTTATGTGACATTATTTAACTTAATATAAATATAAAAATAAAAATATAAATCATTTCATTAAGATTAAAAGAAAATTCTTGAAGTTAAATTGTTGTCAATATTGATGATGTATTTTGTGATTGATAGATATTGATAATCAATAATAAGTATTCCGAATACGCTCTTTTACGTGGAGCTTATTTGATCAGTCAATGACAGACAGCCACGATCAACGAACGAATTTATTTATTCTCTCTCAAGAATAAATCCTTTGACTTCTTAATTATATCTAAGAAATTAAATTTACATTCTAGCTTTCAAATAGTATCATATTTATCGCAAATTATAATCTAGTGAGTAAGTAAGAATTTACTGCATGCACATGCGGCATGATAAGTTTACAACCTCAAAAAGTAGATTTTAATTTCTTTCTTCCTTTAATCTTCTCTCCTTATATAATAAGATTGTTGGAACCTTGAAGTTTTGATGAATGATAATATGAATGAAATAAGTTGATATGAGTTAATTTAGTGCAAATAGAAACTTCAACTTACTGATCACATGGGGAATAGAACAAGTTGAATTTTATTCAAACACTTAATGATAAGGGAAAACAAGTTGAATTAAAAAAGAAGTCCTACGTAAAGAAGGAGTTTCACTTCTGAGCATATCCTAAAGAGTCATATGTGTAGAAAGAGAAAGATTCTGCAGATTGAAGAAGATTCTGCAGATTGAAGATGTCTACGCAAGATAGAAAACATATAAATTGAAGGACTCTTTATTAGTCAATAAAGTTTTTGATGACTGACACATGAATGGAACATGTTACTTGACCTGGTCCAAGCATAGGAAGGCAGGTTTCAGGTTTTACTGATAGATGAAGACAAAGATTGCTGAAAGTCAGGAACGAATGAGCAAGCCTAATTCTGATATACTCAAGCTACTGATCACGTGAGAAATTGAAGAAATTGTGGTTGAGTAAAATACTTGAAGATAAGTTGACTTAAAGAGTTGAAGTTTGACTATAACACTAAGGAGACAAGAGTTGAAATTGAAGAAGGAGTCTCACTTGAAGTAGAACTTTATGTAATGAGAGTTTTGATTAAAGGAGGCGTTTAAAATAAAGAATGACTCCTTGGAGAGCTGTGCTTAAATAGAAGATGCATCATTCAGAGTACTTCACGCACTTACAAAGCAGAAAAGCACAATCGACAAATTGACTTCACGAAGTGTTATTCAATTACTGAAGAAACACATTGAAGAACCAGGTCCTAAGTATAGAATCCAGCTAAGAGTTTTAACTTTGATTTTTAGAGTTGTTCATTGTGTTTGAGCTATTAATGTAATATTAGTTTCAGTGTGTTATAAACTGAATTAGGAGATAGTCTTCAAGTTGGAAAAAACTCAGAGACTTTGGGAACACATACCTTGGGAGGTGTGTGTAGTTAGGAATTAGAGTTTATAATTC
>NW_025865064.1:0-1038 GCF_002878395.1 Capsicum annuum
GACGTTAGTTGCATACAAGAAGGTCTGATTCCTACAAAATACTTTGAAAAAACTACTCATGTTATTAGATCTGCATCCGGACATTCTCTTGATATTAATTATAAACTGCCTAACACGCATATTTGTCGAGACAAGGTATGTATTCCTCATTTCTCCTTCTTGGTCAAAAATCAAATTTATCCGCCTATTATTTTAGGTACTCCTTTCATAAATGCTATTTATCCCTACACGCATATTGATGCCAGAGGTTTTACGGCTACTTATAAAAATCAGCCAATTTCATACCCTTTTATCACTCATCCAGTCACTAGGGACATAAACGCTCTTATTAATATAAAGCAAAATCAGCTTAATTTCTTACAATTAGAAATAATGAGCATTAATATTTCCGACTCCATGAAATCGGTTAAAATAAAAGAAAAAATAAAAACTATTTCTTCCCAATTAATGCTTGATCTCTGTGCTGATCATCCAAACGCATTCTGGAATCGAAAGAAACATATTGTTTCTCTTCCCTATGAGGAAAATTTCAGCGAAGACAAGATTCCTACAAAATCTCGACCCTGTCAAATGAATACAAACTTGGTCGAATTTTGCAAAACAGAGATCGATAGTCTCCTTCAAAAGGGACTTATTAAACCCTCTAAATCTCCTTGGTCTTGTACTGCTTTCGATGTTAATAATGCTGCTGAAAAAGAACGAGGTATCCCTCGGTTAGTTATCAATTATAAACCTCTGAATAAAGTTTTAAAATGGATTCGATATCCAATTCCCAATAAAAGGGATTTACTATCTAGATTATATGACGCTAATATATTCTCTAAATTTGATCTCAAATCTGGCTATTGGCAGATTCAAATTGATAAAAATCATACTTATAGAACTGCTTTTAATGTCCCCTTTGGACAATACGAATGGAATGTTATGCCGTTCGGATTAAAAAATGCTCCTTCTGAGTTTCAAAAAATTATGAATGATATCTTTAATCCTTATATGGATTTTATCATTGTCTATATAGATGATATTCTAGTATTCTCA
>NW_025865065.1:0-2806 GCF_002878395.1 Capsicum annuum
TAGGGCGTCATCCCCTAGTTGACATCTTATTTCATCTTCATAGGGCGCCATCCCCTAGCTGACATCTTATTTATCTTCATAGGGCGTCATCCCCTAGCTGACATCTTATTCGTCTTTATAGGGCGCCATTCCCTAGTTGAAATCTTATCTCGTCTTCATAGGGCGCCATCCCCTAGTTGACATCTTATTTTGTCTTCATAGGGCGCCATCTCCTAGTTGACATCTTATTCGTCTTCATAGGGCGCTATCCCCTAGTTGATATCTTATTTTGTCTTCATAGGGCGCCATCCCCTAGTTGACATCTTATCTCATCTTTATAGGGTGCCATCCCCTAGTTGACATCTTATTCGTCTTCATAGGGCGCCATTCTCTAGTTGACATCTTATATCGTCTTCATAGGACGCCATCCCCTAGTTGACAGCTTATTCGTGTTCATAGGGTGCCATCCCCTAGTTGATATCTTATTCGTCTTCATAGGGCGGCATCCCCTAGTGGAAATCTTATTTCATCTTTATAGGACGCCATCCCCTAGTTTATATATTATTCGTCTTCATAGGGTGTCATCCCCTAGTTGACATCTTATCTCATCTTCATAGGGCGCCATCCCCTAGTTGACATCTTATCTCATCTTCATAGGGTGACATCTCCTAGTTGACATCTTATTCGTCTTCATAGGGCGCCATCCCCTAGTTGATATCTTATCTCATCTTCATAGGGCATCATTCCCTAGTGGACATCTTTTTTCATCTTCATAGGACGTCATCCCCTAGTTGACATCTTATTCATCTTCATAGGGCGCCATCCCTAGTGGACATCTTATTTTGTCTTCATAGGGCGCCATCCCCTAGTTGACATCTTATCTCGTCTTCATAGGGCACCATCCCCTAGTAGACATCTTATTTCATCTTCATAGGGCACCATTCCTTAGTTGACATCTTATTCGTCTTCATAGGGCATCATCCCCTAGTTGACATCTTATTTTGTCTTTATAGGGCGTCATCCCCTAGTTGACATCTTATTTTGTCTTTATAGGGCACCATCCCCTAGTTTACATCTTATTCATCTTTACAGGACGCCATCCTCTAGTTGACATTTTAGGAAATAAACCTTCTATTTTTCTTCTTTATGTCTTCATAGGGTATGACAATCCCTAGTTGCATTTTAAGAAGCAAAATCCTAATTCATTTTCATGCATTCACAAGGCATAACATCATTCAGTCGCATTATTGAGAACAAGAATCTTATTTTATTGCATACCTAGCTTTGATTTCTATCATTTTTATTTATTTTTAAATTATTGTGTAGTTTTTCTAATAACTCACAAAATTTTCCTAGTGCAAACTGGGGCAAAAAAAATTTGATTGTTTTATTTTGTTTTCTTTGATGGCTTGGAAGTTTTTCTGCAAAGCACATGTATATTCAAGAATGAAATCCCGACTTCAGTCATAATATAGAAGAATGATCAGTTTGAAGATAGTTAGAATCAGCTTTGCATCCGTAGCGTCCCAACATCTCAAGAGACATCTTTTAACTTCTGATCAGGAGAACAAGCATACGAAGTTATTCTATGAATTGTCCTTTGAAAGAGTGTCAATGACTCAATCCAAGTTGCAAGTTCAGGTCTCAAATTCTAACTTCAAGATCAAATCTTGAGATCAAGGTACCCACCAGAAGAAGGTGAGACAATAACTAAAGAACTAAGAGAAAGATCTGAAATAAGAGAATCAAGACAAATAGAATAGATAGGATCTTGTATTTTTATTTCTAGTTTTACGTTTTCTTTTTCTGGTTTAATAAAAGGAGCCACGGACCGAAAACTCGATGGGACCTCAACTCAACTCTCCAACTAATTCAGTCACTCTTACATCAATTTGAACTACATATGACCTGAGTCTCTTATAACCCGAGATATGTAGGATGCCCAAAGCCAACGTTCGGTCATACCTCTTTTCGGCTTATTTATGTATTACTTTTGAATAAATGGTTAGGCCAAAATTAGTCATGTTTACTTCTTTACTTGAAAATTCTCCATATTTCCAAGCAAAGAGGGGCATTCTGTGAACACCTAATTTTTGACCAAACCTAATGTTTTTATATCATTTTAATATTCATTTTTTTAGGGTCTAAATTAGATATTTTAAGTTTATCTTATTTTTACTAAATTTGTTTTAAAATTTTTGACAACTACAAAAATAGAGTTACATTTTTATATAAGTTTTTATTTTATTATTTATTTATATTTAGAAAAAAGAAATTTGTCTAAATTATATTTGTTTTCTTCTTTAACTTCTAATAAAAAATCTAGTAATATTAATATTTTTTAATCATATTTCTAAGACTAGCTATTTAACTTATTTTGTATTTTGTTAATTTTAAATAGATTTTCTTATGTTTATTTTATTTAAAATATTAATTAAAAAAAAGAAAAAACTTATCCTAATCTACCCTAACCTCTTCCCACCTTCCCACTTCCACCCAACCTCTCCCCACGTCCTCCACACCAACACACGACACACATATACGTACACTAATATAAAACACTCAAAACACAAAAGAAAAACCAAAAGAGGAGAAACTAGAGAGAAATGAAAAAAAAACATTCTTCAGGAAATCAACACAAACCCAAAATAATACCAAAAACTCTCTCGCAACCAAAAAGAACAATTAGTAGTCTAATTCTTCCCCTAAACAATGAAATACCAACAACAATTTTCAACCGTATAAAATTCTCAGAGATTGTCGAGGAAAACAATAATCCGTTAATCCCTCCATTCTATTTTGAGGTTTGATTTGAGATTTCGAATTT
>NW_025865066.1:0-1346 GCF_002878395.1 Capsicum annuum
ACATATCTAAGTTGGGAAGTCTTAGAGCACTCTCACTTCGAGGATGTGAGCAGCTCAAATCTGTGCCACCACTGGGAAAGCTCAAAAATCTGAGGGTGTTAGATGTATCTGGCACTGGTATTGAAGAAGTACCTCAAGGCATGGAAAACTTAGTCAAGCTTAAATTTCTGGATATGGGTAGAACAGGTCTCGATGAACTGCCAAAGGAGATATTGCCTAAACTTTCCCATCTTCAATACCTCAATCTTCCTGAAGGTGTGAATGCCCCAGTTGAAGACTTGGCGAGCTTGGAACTGCTCGAAGCATTCGGAGGCGGGTTCTGTGATTTGCATTACTTTCACAAGTTCATGAGTAGTCTCCATAACTATGAGAAAGATTTGTGGTATACCATATTGGTGGGGCAAGTAAATATTGATCGTGTCTTTGATGGCTACATACCGAAACAGAGAAGAGTGATTGTAGAAGATTACACCATTGAAGCAGCAACATCAATTTTTCTTCCACATGGCATTGACTTTCTACAGATTAGCAAATGCCATGGGCTGAGTAGCTGCTTTGTGGACAACTTTCTGTCACGGACTACTTCTTCAAGAGTCTTGACCTGCAGCATCTATGGTTGTGATGAGATAGAATGGATCGTCAACGTTCCCTCTGGTAGAGATACAACTACAGACCCACACTGCATATCTTTCCATCGTCTGGATGTTTATGACTTGCAAAATCTTGTTGGGCTCTGTAAGGGAAAAATTGCATCTCACACCTTCTCGGGTCTAACAGAATTGCGTATCCACAACTGCAATAGGATGAAGAAGTTGTTTCCACGGGCTATGTTGCAGGATCTCAAGAACCTTGAGGTGCTTGATGTACGTCGGTGTGATGTGATGGAAGAGATAATAGGAAGAGAGGAAGTAGAGGGAAGTAGCCAAAGCAGCAGTACATCTACAACTGCTCACCTTCCTAAGCTAAAAAGGCTCAACCTGATGTTCCTGCCAGAATTGAAGAGTATCTGTGAGGGAAAACTGATGTGTGATTCCCTTGAAAGGATGAAATTTCGTAAGTGCCCCAAACTGAAGAGGCTGCCTTTCTATCTCTGGGTGTTCAGAGGTGGAAGAGATAATAGGAAGAGAGGAAGAAGAGCCAAAGTACTGCTGACCTTCCTAAGCTAAGAGTGCTCAGCCTGATTTTCCTGCCAGAATTGAAGAGTATCTGTGAGGGAAAACTGATGTGTGATTCCCTTGAATGGATGAGATTAGCAGGTTGCCAGAATCTGAAGAGGATGCCTTTCTATACTACAAATGAACATCCTTTTCCATCCCTTAGAAAAATCGAAGTTTATGATAAAAATT
>NW_025865067.1:0-1381 GCF_002878395.1 Capsicum annuum
TCCATGGCTAGCAAGGAGATTGAAAATTCACTCATTGACCCGGATCAGGATCATAGGAAAGAAAGTTCTGAACACAATGATGAGGTAGTAAGGCTCAGGCAATAATTGATAGATTTACACCGGGCATGGGCCAGCGGAATGCCTCCTCCTCCGCTCTCTGAAGGTCTTGGGAATATCTTTAACTGCCCACCGCTCTTTTAGGCACAATTCTCTGCTCCTACTGAGTCACCTGAGCACGCGCCAGGATTCACTCCGTGACATTATTATCCTGGCAGTTCTGGTATGCCCTTGGCAGCTCGCCAATCAAGACCAGCTGCTCAGCCAGTGCCATCGATCATACCAGTATTCGTGGCTCTGCCACCACATGAAACTCCCATATATGTTGTGCGTCCCACAACGAGGCTTCCTAGGTCTGCCAGTAAGCCAGTATTGAAGGTTTCAGATAGTCAGTATTACACCCCGGAGCCTACTTTGCAAATGA
The DNA here is from genome assembly GCF_002878395.1 of Capsicum annuum. Classification (NCBI taxonomy): domain Eukaryota; kingdom Viridiplantae; phylum Streptophyta; class Magnoliopsida; order Solanales; family Solanaceae; genus Capsicum; species Capsicum annuum. The sequence goes on from NW_025865067.1 coordinate 482, forward strand.
ATGAACCGTATAGGTACACTCAGCCACCTGCATTTCCATTTGATACGGAGAAACCTATCGCAGTAGAGGGATAGGATATCATAGCCCGGAAATTGAAAAGTTTAGAATAGGCTATGAGGAATTTGCATGGAATCAGAGATTATAAGAGTGTTTCCTATAAAGATCTTTGCATGTTCCCAGACACAACCTTTCCCTCAGTTTTAATATGCCTAAGTTCGATAAGTATGTAGGAAACGGTGATCTCGTGGCACACTTAAGACGTTATTACAACCATTTGAGGGTAGCAGGAGAAAAGAAAGAACTGCTCACGGCCTTCTTTGGCGAGAGTCTTTCAGATCTGGCCTTAGAATGGTTTATCGATCGAGATATTGATAAATGGAACAGTTGGGACGATTTGGTTTCTAAATTCGTTCAATATTTTTAGTACAACATCGACCTGATTCCGAATGAAAAATCCTTGGTCAACATGAAGAAAAAGAGCACTGAAGGTTTTAGGTAATACGCGATAAGGTGGCGTGAACAGGCCGCCAGGGTAAAGCCTCCAATGAAAGAAAGTAAGTTGGTAGAAGTTTTTATTCAGGCACAGGATGAGACCTATTTTCAACATTTACTTCCGGCAATGGGAAAGTCTTTCATGGAAGTCCTCAAACTGGGGGAGATGATAGAGGACGAAATTAAGACCGGCCGAATAGTGAGTTTTGCCGCTTTAAAAGCCACCACACAAGCGATTCAAGGTGGATCTGGTGCATTTGGAGGTAAAAAGAAGAAAGAGGACTTGGCGACTGTTGTAGCTAGAACCCATTCCTATCCCAAAAGACCACCTCACCCCTATCCCCAATCCCAAGCCCAAGTTTACGCCCAAACTCCATATATTCCTCCCTACCATTACTTCCCTCCACA
>NW_025865068.1:0-4593 GCF_002878395.1 Capsicum annuum
AATCATTAAACAGAAGGTTGGTAGCTTCTGAGTCTCTGTTGATAATTCACGTCCTCTAATCTATTTCTCCTTTAGAAGCAAATAAAACCTAAGGCATAACCTAATGTTTTCAACCACTAGATTTTAGTTAAAACAACAGAATCTCAAGATATTTTACTACTCTTTGAATCCGTTAAACACCTAGTATCATATCAAACCCTAATCCATGGATCCCATAACTCCGGCTAATGAAATTAGCCGCTCATGACTTGATGAACAAAATAACAAGTTGAATTCATGATTATAATGATAAATTTACAAATGGGTAGAAAACAACAAGTAGTTCCTCTGATTTAATCACAAGGTAAAAAACCCAAAAATAGTTGATACAAAAACACAAGAATAATTTAGGAAAGAGAGCAAAAATACCTGTCTCTCCTCTTAGAGTTGATGTCTGATAGATGAATTACTCCCCTAATCAAAAACCCTAAAAGATGTTATTTATACTAAAGCCTAATTAAGGAAATAAAATAACAAAATTAATAAAATTGTTCGGAATAGGTGACGCCCAAGCTGACGCCGCGTCAAGAAGTTGACGCCCTATCATGGATGGCATCAAAGAGGATTCAGTTGCCTTCAGGTTCTATCTTAGGCTGATGATGTGGCTGACATCGCGCCAGGGATCTGACGATGTATCACCAACATCGTCAGATATCTTCTTCTCATGCTAACTTTCTGCTTAAAGTTGACGCCATTATTGTTGCTTTATCACGACTTTGACACTATGTCACCGGCGTCGTCAGAACTGTTCCTCAGACTACAACTCCCTAGTTAAGGCTGATGCCAATGCGGATAGGCTATCACGAGGCTAACGACTTATCATGGAGGCCGTTAGCCATGTTTTCTTCTATTTTGCTCAGATTTTCAACTCTTTTGCTCCATTATTGTTTATTCTCATTTCTTCAGCCTTTTTCTACAATATGATAAGCAAACACATCAAAACAACAAGAGTTGCTTTATAATTCACAATTATTTTAAGCTAAAAAGCATTAAATAGATTATCTCTTTCTCACATATCAAGAATCCCCCTCTAAGAGACAAGAAATTTGGACTTAAGTTTCCAAAACTCATTTTCCAAGGTTAGGATATGGATGAACTCTTTGAGGAGAGTGTCTTCTATACTATGAAGGATGGAGCTTGTGGGGTAGTTCTGGGATTTCTGGATGTCAGCCAACCTTGAAAGCAAGGCTTTTCTTATTGAAAATATTCCCGAAAGTGTTCCTGTTCCAATCCCTGGCCTTCCCCTTAAAATCAGAGATAGCTCTGGTGATACAAGGGCAGTTATGGAAGAAATCTTTGATCAAATTAGGGAATTCATGGTGGCTTAGCCACATGGATTCAATCCTGTAGGGTTTATTCTAATTCAGAGGGGTGGAGCCTAGATTAAGGAGGAGGAGTGATCAAAATAGGTTCTAGGGAGGTGGGTGACAAAAGCCTTAAAAAACAGGTGGATCCAATGATCATTAACAAGACATCTATCAAGCCTTTCCAGAATAAGGCCCTGCCTATTTCTATATCTCATGTTAGACCAAGTGTATTTGTTACCCCTAAAATCTAGGTCAATGAGCTTGTATTGACTTATACAGTTCCAAAAAAGGTTGGATCTATTAGAGTTTATTTTAGAGCTACCAAAATTTTCAACAACTTTACTGATCTTATTGAAGTTTCCTCCTACCAGCCAACTCTTACCCTCAGGGGAGATAAAGTTATCATAGAAGGAGGAGAGTTGGTCCCAAAACTGAATCCTAGTATGAAAGTAGTACTAGCATAAATAATACTAATAAACTAAGAGGGGGAAGGAGCTAACCTTGACCTTGGCATAAATGGCCTGAGGGGACATAGACATAGAAGTAATCGAGATGGATTCATCCCTCCATATGATTACAAGACCCCAGAGTTGCCAGTTGCTTTAGATTGGATGTGGCAGTTGAAGCCCATTTCCTTACATAAGTCTTGGTGGTCAGTCATTTTGGTCTTCAGCAGAGCCAGAATGCATGCATGGATGGTGGATGCTAACCATGGCTTTGCAGTATTTCCTAAACTCAGCATTCTTAGCCCCTCAGCATTCCACACAATATAATTCTTTATCTTCGATTGAAGGAGTGGATGGGTTCTATTGCAATCTCCGTGCCCTTCCCCATGGGATTGGAAATGACTATAAAAGATGAGGCCTTTATTTTCCTGTTGAGAGGGGTTAGCTTGACATTGAGATTCTCTTCTTTCATAGGGTTTGTTGTACTTACCCTTAGACCTAGGTTTGTTAACCCTATGGGGATCAGAATGATCACTATATCTTGGACTGGCTCTGTGAATTCTAGATTTAAAGATTCTTCTAGATTGAGTATTTTTATTCTTGGGACCCTGAGCTGTGATAGGAACTCCTCTATGTCCCTGTTGCTTGCCCTTAGGGCCTCAGATCATTTAATATCTCTACTCTTTCCAGAGTTAGATAAGAGGAGGTTGTGGTCAAGGATGAGGTTTGTGCCTTAATGGTAGATGCTTGGTTTTCCTCAGTGAGAGGCATAAAAGCTGGTCCCTAAAGCATCAGAACTGGGTTGGGAGATGGGAAGAAATGGAGGCTGAGGCTGAGATGGATCATGATGCTAGATATTGATTCTGTTGTCAACTCCTTCTAGTACTAGGAGTTGATCACCTGGAATAGGGTGGTCATCCATACATTGGCCCCAAATATCTATAATCCATAATTCAGGCTTTCCATGGCTAGCTGGGCTAGGTATTATGGATCCTGAATCAGGATGGTGACTTGTCCCCCTTCCCATTCTAAGTATAGGGGAACTGTCTGGTTGGATAGGCAGATTTCCAACCAAGAAGTCGATTGGTAGTTCAGGGATAATGGAGTTATTGTGATGGTGGTTAGGATAAAGTTTGAGGAGTTCATGGTTGTTTTTTTGTGAAGAGTCGATCATGTTTTCCTCATGGTATATAGAGTTGGGAATGTTAAGTGAAGGGAGAAGAGAGGTTTCTCCATCAGGAATACCACAAACATTTAATGTCTTGTTCACGCTTTAGACAGTTACCTTCATATTACTGTGGGAAATGGAAGAGTTTACCCCCGTCGAGACTTTAGGCTCATCATTTCCTAAGTCCAAGTGGCTTGAGAGGGTCCCATATTGGGAGGCCTCTTTTCTTTTAATTTCCATAAGTGGGAGAGTGGTAGTATTTTTAGAAACTAGAGGATTTAAGAAAGGGGAATCGGGTCTTTTGGAAGTCGTTTGGGCCTGGACTTAAGGCCCATGCACAGAATGAGAAATGGGCCTCTTAGTGGCCGTAGTCTTTTTTGGGACCCGATGCTTGATAGGTGCTTCATAGGCCTAATATTTTTGGCCCATTAGCATCCCTGTTAGGGGCTTTAGCACCGGGGTATTTTGGGGTTTCCACTTGGGCTATCCCATCGGCTTTAAGCTTAGAGGGGATGGGAGGAGGGGATCTCCCCGGAGAGGACTTCGGCGAGTTAGGGTTTATGAACTTACCTGCCATCGCATTGAAGGTTTTGACCTTAACGATGGGTGAACCCTTGGTGGATGTCGTGTGGTTTTTTTCCACAGTTTTCTTTCGCTTGGCAAATGAGACTGTTTTCCAGTCGTTTGTCTATTCCTTTACCTTCGTTGGGGCCTTCAATGTACTTACCTCAGATAAGTGCTCAGGTTGCTTTGGCCTGATTGTGTAGGAGAAATCGGTGGTTATGTGACCTAGGCATCCGCAATTTTTGCATAGAAACCCCTCTCCCTCGTAAAGAAGAGGATGTGAATGGTGGCCAATCGAGATCTAAGCTGCTACTGGGGTGTCTAAAAGAATTTGGACACAAATTCTAGCATATCTACCCCGTAGTGTACCTAATGTACATGCGTCTACCTTCAATATATTCCTAAATTTTTTGTCGATCCATTAAAGGATAGAGGCGTCATAGAACTCGGTGGGAAGAGCGATAGTCTGACCTAAATTGTGGTTGAGTCCACCTTTGATTCACTTGGCACGAAGTTGGGTTCCTATTTTCTCATTGAAATAAAGATACTGGGGATGAACCAAGGATCTCCATGGAGGGCTGTTGATTGACTTTTCAGTTTAGAGAATTTGATGGTAAAGAAGCCCATACCGAGATCTTTAAGCATAGGGGTTCGAAAGGTTTTCATAGATCCTCCAATTTCTTTGTGAGATATTGGTGGTTAAAATTTGATTTAACAGGTTTGATAATGATGGAGTGACTCCATGGCGCATATAGGCGCTGCTTATCTTCCTCGGAGAGCAGGATTCAGTTTTTGACAGTTTTTGGAGCCTTATTCTTGATGGTGACTACGGTCCCTAAATAATTAGTTGGGGCTTGGATTTTCCCGATGGCGATGTCTTTATAAGAAGGGGATGCGCCCGCCATCAGAATTTCCTTTGGAGGGTTATTTATTAGGGGATTTGGTAGAAGGGGTCCATGGTTGGTTCGGTGCCAAGAGTGAATGAGGGGGAGTTAGAGAGAAGGAGGTCTTTCTCTCTCTATCTGCTGGACACCTTATTTTAATATTGGCTTACCCTCCATTATATATA
>NW_025865069.1:0-2244 GCF_002878395.1 Capsicum annuum
AGTGTGCAACATGCCAACAGGTTAAGGTTGAACACCAAAGACCTTGTTGTATGATATAAGAGTTTAGTATTCCCACCTGGAAGTGGGAAGAGATAAATATGGACTTCGTGATTGGTTTACCTCCTTCCTGACGCCATCATGATTCTATTTGGGTGTGATTGATAGATTGACTAAGTATGCTCATTTCTTGCCTGTTCATACTTCATATACTGCTGAGGATTACGCTAGATTATATATCCGAAAGCTAGTCAGACTGCATGGAGTTGCCTTGTCTATCATTTTGGATAGGGGTACTCAGTTCACTTTGCAATTTTGGAAAGATTCCAAGTGCTTTCGAGTTTTGCTTTTCATCCACAGATCGATGGTCAGGCTGAGCGGACCATCAAGACCTTAGAGGATATGTTGTGAGCTTGTGCACTTGACTTTTAGGGAATTTGGGATGATCACTTACCGTTGAAAGAATTTTCTTACAATAACAGTTTCCACTCTAGTATTGGCATGGCTCCGTTTGAAGCCTTATATGGGAGGAAGTATAGATCACCCATAGGTTGGTTTGAGGTGGGTGAAGCGCCTATAAGTGGTCCTGATTTGGTATTTGAGGCTATGGAAAAAGTTAAGTTGATTAGGGAAAGGTTGAAAACTGCATAGAGTCGTCAGAAGTCATATACGGATGTTAGAAGGAGAGACCTTGAGTTTGAAGTTGGTCACATAGTATATCTGAAAATTTCACCCATGAGGAGGGTGAAGAGATTCGAAAAGAAATTGAAGCTTAGTCCCCGTTATGTTGGTCCTTACAAAATTCTTAGCCGTGTTGGTAAGGTAGAATATAAGGTAGAGTTGCCTTCCGAGTTGTCCTCTATTCATTCAATATTCCTTGTCTCCATGCTTAGAAAGCATATTAGTGATGATGTGGTAGTCGATTCCTCTGTGAGTGCTGACATTCAAGAAAATCTATCTTTTGATGAGATTCCTATTGAGATTCTTGATTTCAGTGTCCGAAGACTAAGGAACAAAGGAGTTTCCTTTGTCAAGGTGTTGTGGTGAAACCAATCTGTTGAGGGTACAACTTGGGAAGCTGAGGCGAATATGCGATCCAAGTACCCGCACCTATTTTCTGCGAACTCCGATCATGCCAAAGGTACCATTTTTTCCTAAATCATGCACTTTTGATAACAGTTGCAGCAATTCAGTTGTCATTTATTATGTGTTCAGCTCTAGTTTCTTGAATTTATGCATTCTATGTAGCTTTCGGAGTGAGAAACGATGTGGTGATGAGTCTAACGAATGGTTTCGGCTATATGCTTTATTCCCTATTTAATCTTGGGATGTCTAAAGTCATTCGAGGACGAATACTTCCAAGGGGGGATGATGTAATACCCCGAAAAATTTTTTGTTGAAATTTTGTGCGTAAACGTGTTGGGTTCTATCTTCTAGAAAGATATAGCAGCATTTGTAGGTAAGTGTGCAACATGCCAACAGGTTAAGGTTGAACACCAAAGCCTTGTGCTATGATATAAGAGTTTAGTATTCCCACCTGGAAGTGGGAAGAGATAAATATGGACTTCATGATTGGTTTACCTCCTTCCTGACGCCATCATGATTCTATTTAGGTGTGATTGATATATTGACTAAGTATGCTCATTTCTTGCCTGTTCATACTTCATATACTGCTGAGGATTACGCTAGATTGTATATCCGAGAGCTAGTCAGACTGCATGGAGTTCCCTTGTCTATCATTTTAGATAGGGGTACTCAGTTCACTTTGCAATTTTGGAAAGATTCCAAGTGCTTTTGAGTTTTGCTTTTCATCCACAGATCGATGGTCAGGGTGAGCGGACCATCCAGACCTTAGAGGATATGTTGAGAGCTTGTGCACTTGACTTTTAGGGAATTTGGAATGATAACTTACCGTTGATAGAATTTTCTTACAATAACAGTTTCCACTCTAGTATTGGTATGGCTCCATTTGAAGCCTTATATGGGAGGAAGTATAGATCACCCATAGGTTTGTTTGAGGTGGGTGAAGCGGCTATAAGTGGTCCTGATTTGGTATTTGAGGCTATGGAAAAAGTTAAGTTGATTAGGGAAAGGTTGAAAACTGCATAGAGTCGTCAGAAGTCATATGCGGATGTTAGAAGGAGAGACCTTGAGTTTGAAGTTGTTCACATAGTATATCTGAAAATTTCACCCATGAGGAGGGTGAAGAGATTCGAAAAGAAAGGGAAGCTTAGTCCCCGTTATGTT
>NW_025865070.1:0-1353 GCF_002878395.1 Capsicum annuum
AATAATCTAGTATATAGTAATCTAAAATGATCATATTTTGTTATGATCATTTTAGATTACTATATACTAGATTATTCTTAAATAACATATTTTTCGGTCACTATTAGCATGGTAATCTGGATACTTTTCCCTTAAACATCGCCTCTACTCTGGCTACTCCCCCTATCACGGTTTTCTTTCCTCACCGGTTTCATCTTTAGGATGGCATAGTTCTTAGGGATTTCTCTCCTTTTCCACTTTGCTAATAAACTTCTTAACATGCTATTTTTTGAATAATTCTACTATAAAGTAACTAACATGAACCTATTTTATCATATCATGATTGTTAGGAATTTAAGAATTTAGTTATTCATAATGATAAATAAGTATACCTGTTCTGGTAGATATGATAATTCTGGGCTTTGTTCATCCATAGTTTTTGCTTAAAAATATATCTGCTTTTTATTAAATATTCAAAAGTTTTTGTTTACAAAGAAGGAGGCTTGCTTCAACACATGAAGACTTGTCTCTAACTGAGCAAAATGCTCGTCTATTTATAACCTAAGAATGAAAATGTGTATAATATTTTACTTTACACCTGTCCTAATATCTTTACACGTTTCCTACTTAATAATTACATCTTTTACAAAAAGTCTTACAAAGATAAAAAAAAAAAAAAAAAGCAAAGCAATTATGGCAAGTGCCAAAAAGTCAACAAAATTAAAAAGCCAATAGTTCCTATACATTATTTACGTAAAGGAAATCAAGAAAGCTATCTACATGTCGCTTTCATGATTTAATAGCTTGTCTTTTATTTTTTTTCATTATTGCTCCGTTGTTATCTTCTAGCTGGCATCCTTATCTTCTTGGCTGATTTTTTCTTTTATTCTAGCTGGACTTCTGGGATAATATTATCTCCTCCATTACATCTCGAACATTGATGGTCTAGATATTTGTGTCCAATTATCTTGCAATATCTTGTTAATAATCCGTCTGAAATAAATCCTTTCCTAATTGCTCTTGCAATAGATTATTTTTCTGGGTTAAGTAACGTCATTATCCATTGTTTGACATCTTCCATATCTGTTTGTCGTAGTTTTCTTGAATTTGAATAAATCATTTTATGGTCTCTTGAATAATAGCTCTATATTGGGTTTCCATTGATATAATTATTTGCTAATTCTTGAATAATTGTCGCTAATCCAATAAGTCATTTATTTACATAAAAATCAGATATCTCGATTTTGGGTATCTCTGATTGTTGCACGATATCTTCTGGTATAATCATATCTCTGGTTAATCCTATTTTTACAATTTGTATAACTAATTTGATCTCGTCGTATAATATCTTTGCTGGTGCAGTATAAAACTTTA
>NW_025865071.1:0-1655 GCF_002878395.1 Capsicum annuum
TACACTTGGTTTAGAAAAGGATCGTAGGCCTTCTTTGACCTGATTGTTCCTTTCACCACCTACTAAATGACATTAATCCCTAGCATTTCCTCTTTTGAGCCTAAAATCTTTTCTTTGGACGACCGCATTTGAGCCTATACCTTTTGGAGTGTTTGTATGCACTATCTCTCTCTTGGCCCCACTTCCTTAAGCGCACTGAATACGTACAAATTTTGGATGAAGATTCAAAATCAAAGATGCAAAATGCAAAGGATATGTCATCCAGATGAACTAAAATGAAAAAAATAGCTACAAAAGGAGCAAAAACTCCCACAAAAAGAAAAAAAGGAAAAAAATATATAGTTTTTGGAAAAAAATGGGGAAAAAATCCAACATAAGATTTCAAAGAAGTCAAAGAAAATACAAAACAAGGGGAAATGCAACACCACTAAGAAGATCACGCGTCAAAGCACAACAAACGTTGAGAGCACAAATACAGTGTAATGCTCATTGAGGGATTAGTCACTTTTATCCAAATATCATCCTACTCGTCCCCAAGCCTGCATTACCAACCGATAGCAAGTCCTACGATATCCTATTCCAAGTGTTCTCACATTAGTGAATACTTACATGAATATCAAGCCTATGATATCACAATGGCATGGATTGAATTTCTTTCTGTGTGTGAGTGTATTTCTCTAGATATCCCCAAATTTAAAAAGAAAATTACTCAAATATGTGTGAAATGAGATTATTTTTACTCAAATATGTGCGAAATGAGACTTTCTTTCTGAAGAGGGAACTTGAAGCATGAGGATAGGCATAGCTCGAAATATTTTTTTGAAGTAAGATAAAAAATCTTGTCGATACTTAGGCGTGTCTGAGGTACCACTTGAAACTCTAGGAGTTACCTTGAAGTCTATCTATGGGAAAGAGATAAGGGAATTCTTATGCACACTACTAATTATTGGTACCAACTAAAGTCAAGATACAGTTGTGTTTTCTTCATCTTTCAGCACTTTTTTTCAAGAAAATTCAAAATTCTTTCTTTCTTTCTTTCTTCTTTCTTTTTCTTAAGATGCCCACTTTCAAATACGGACATTATTTTTTTACATTTCATTCAAGTTGCTCACTTTCACATACATGCATTTCTACTTTTTATTAAAGACGCCCAGTTTTGAAATACAGGCATTTGACTTTTTCTTTCAAGCATATACCTTTAAGTATAGTCATTTTATTTTTCAATTAAGCGCCCATTTATGAGTATTTTCTTACATTTCCTTATATAGCCCTGCCAATCGTGAGGCTATTACATTTGTTCTTCCAATCTAGAGTCTTTTACATTTCAATAGCCCCGCCAATTGGGAGGCTATTAGATTTCAGTTACCACACTAGTTGAGGTCCTCAGTCTTCGTTGATAATCTAAGATGACAATAAACATCAATATCCATAAACAATTAGAGATGTCATGCATCAGTCTTCGTAGACAATCGGATACGTTGTGCATTTTTAAAGCTCATTTTAAACAAGATGATGTCAGCATAAATAATACACTGGGCAAATTTTTAGAGTAATGAAAGTTAAAGTCTCTTATCAGTCATCCATCATATCAAGGTCAATCACTGGCTCAGAGCAAATATTAGAAGTTGATGAAGAAGTTAAGGATCAAATGGATG
>NW_025865072.1:0-1161 GCF_002878395.1 Capsicum annuum
CAGGGAAGATTCTTTACTAAAGATTTGATCTTTATGACTGCATTGGTTTGATCAGAACTCCAAGGAACTGGATTTTTCTTAAGGCATTTATAGAGGGGTTCACAGACCTGCCTAACATTAGGAATAAAATCAGCAACGTAGTTGAGGCTTCCTAGGAACCTTTGGAGCTGGGTTTTATCCGTGATTTCATCAGGAAATTTAGTAGAGAACTCTATGGCTCGACAAATAGGCTTATGACTCCCTTGATGCAAATCATGTCCTAAGAAACGGATAGAAGTTTGAAAAAGCTTCATTTTTTTAGCACTGATAACTAAACCATTTATCTTAACGATTTTAAAGAAGGTATTGAGATGTTTAAAATGTGAATCAATGTTCTCAGAAAAGATTAATACATCGTCAATATAAACAATTGACATGTAGGAGAAATTATTGAAAATATTATTCATAATATTCTGGAATTCGGAGGGAGCATTTTTAAGCCCGAAAGGTAAGACATTCCATTCGTAGTGCCCAAAGGGGACATTGAAGGCAGTCTTATATCTATCTTTTTCAGCAATTTGAATTTGCCAGAAACCGGACTTCATGTCAAATTTGCTGTAAAGATTAGCTTTGTAAGTTCTTTTAAGAAGATCCCTTTTATTAGGGATTGGGTGCCTAATCCATTTGAGGACAGCATTCAAAGGTTTGTAATTTATTACAAGTCGAGGAGTCCCTCGTTCTTTTTCAGCACTATTATTTACATAGAATGCTGAACAACTCCAGGGGGAGTTAGAGGGTCTAATGATTCCTTTTTTGAGAAGATAGTTGATTTCTGTTTTACAAATCTCCATCATCTCGTGATTCATTTGGATAGGCCTGGCTTTGGTAGGAACGTTTCGTTCATCAAAGCCAAGGATATAGGGAAGTTCTACGAGATGTCGTTTGCGTTCCCAAAAGGCATTTGGTAATTCAGAGCAAATCTCGTCTTCGAACTTCTTTTGGAGGATAGCAATTTTGTTAATCATCTCCGGGGTTTTTAAAGTGTGCTCAATACGTTTGAGCTGAACATCGTGTTGCAAGAAGTGAAGATGGGAAGAAAGGCGATTAAGTTTAAAAACAGTTTCGTCTTTGAGGCGCTGCTGTTCGCTAGAAGAGAGCGGACGAAGTAAGGGAAAAAATAGT
>NW_025865073.1:0-4305 GCF_002878395.1 Capsicum annuum
TTTTACCTTGGTGATGGATGTTTTGACGTGGCAAATTCAAGGTGAGGTGCCTTACTATTTGCTTTTTTTGAATGGTATGGTCTTGGTTGATGAGGCATGTAGTGGAGTAAATACTAAATTACAAGTTTGGAGGAAAACCCTTGATTCTAATGTATTTAGGTTGAGTAGGTCCAAGACAATATATATGGAGTATAAGTATAGTGAGGTGTAGCATGAGTCCAATATGGTTGTTAAGCTTGATACTCATTCTATCAATAAGAGATATAGTTTCAAGTATATAGGGTCTATGATTTAGGAGAATGGAGAGTTTGATGAAGATGTCACTTATAGATTAGGGTAGGGTGGATGAAATAGAAGCTTGCCTCCAAAATCTTGTGTGTCAAAAAGGTACCTCCTAAACTTAAAGGATAATTTTATAGAGTGGTAGTTAGACTGATTTTATTGTATGGGGCGGAGTGCTGGCCTTTTAAGAAGGCCCACATCCAGAAAATGAAGGTAGCAGAGATGAGAATGCTTCAGTGGATGTGTGGGTATACTAGAAAAGATAGTATTAGAAATGAGGTTATTCAAGATAAGGTAGGAGTGACTTCAGTGAAAGTCAAGATGAGGGAAACAAGGTTGAGATGGTTTGTTCATATGATGAGAAGGGGCACAGATTCCCAGTAGCAAGTGTGGGGATGGTTTCAAGCGAGGTAGAGGTAGATTAAAGAAATATTGGAGAAAGGTGATTAGACATGACATGGAGCAACTCCAACCTATGGAGGACATGAAGCTAGATAGGAAGTTATGAATGAGGCACATTAGAGTAGAAGGTTAGTATGAGTTTAGAATGTTGTATTACTTGGTGTATCTTGTTTATGGTATTATTGGATATATTGATTTCTATTGTATTTTGTTCTTTTACTATTACTTGTCTAGATTGTTTTATTTTGATCCGAGGGTCTTTCAGAAATAACCTATCTATCTCACATCTGAGGTAGTGGTATGGGCTGCATACACTTACCTCCCAATCCCAATTGTTGTTGTTATTGTACTAATGCTCAACATCCTTAAACAATCTATGCCTCACTAGATACTAGCAGTGGCGGAGCCAGAATTTTCAGCAAGAGGGTTCAAAATCAAAAAATATTGGCACACGAATTAACCGCAGGGGGTTCAACATCAATTATATATATACAAAAAATTTAATACATAACAAAAATTGAAGACCTTTCAATTGGGTAGACAATCCATGAAACTAAATGAGTAAAAATTGAGTGGAATTATCAATTTATGGTCCATTTATTAGTAAAATTTAACCACCCATACACTTAAATAATATTCTTTTAAAGAATATAGAGGTAAAAACTAAAATAATTAGCTTAATATAATGCTACCTAGTAGTAGTTCTATTGAAAAGAGCAAGAAAATATTGCACAAAAATGTAGTCACGATTTCAACTTTATAGGTTTTGAATTTAAAAATAATGAGTTCAGTTGCCAATAATTGGTACTACATTTAATATTTGCACATATTTAGTGAATTTCTAAGTTCAAATATACTCTTTGTACAATACCTAGATCATGCATCTCCTATTAAAGACTCAATGCATAACAAAAAAGAGGACAATTCATATCATATCAGATTTAAGTAGATGCATGGTATCCATTATATCATTAAAATATACTTCAAGATCTTAAAAAGATCAGATCTAATATGATAGAACAAAAATAAAACTTTATCAAAAAAAATGCACAGAAATCCATTACTCAATTTTACTAAAAAAGCAAAACATACTTTGCAAAATCCTTTCACCTAATCAATCGTCGTGAAGTCAACATTAGATTCACCAAATCATACACCTTAAGCTAGGATTGATATGAGAGTGAGGTGAGTTTTAAGATAAAGATGAGGTTGGGTTTTTTTTGTTCTAAGGAAATTGAATTATGTTGCTGAGAAGAGGAAAGAGAGGAATTTGATGTTACAAATTTGATGACTTTAAGGGAGGTGCTCAGTCACTTGACGTGTTTCTGACCCAAAAGAAATGAAAAATGAAAGAAGAATTGGTGTGCGCGGTCTATGAGTGGAGTGTACTATCATACCTTTATTTTTTATTTTATTTTTAAAAAAGAACCTAAAAAAGAAAGAGATAAAAATCTTAATACCTGAAATATAACGCTTAGACTGTAACACTAAGTATAACACCTAAAATATAATGCCTATATATATACCCTTCACATATATTGTGAAGAGTTGACTAATCGAATTTTTGTAATCCATTTTAGGTTCTACTTTCTCTCACTCTATATTGAATTAAACCTGCAGTAATGAAAAGCAAAGAATACTAAGTTTTGTTTTATATATAAAACAAAAAAACTTAGTTTGCAATTTCTATTAGTAAAGCAAATAATACTAAGTTTTGTTTTATATCTAAAACAAAAAACTTAGTTTGCAATTTCTATTAGTGACAGTAGATATATATAAAACAAAACTTAAGATTTTTTGTTTTTCATTTCTTCAAGTTGAATTCGGTATAGGGTGAGAGAAAGTAGAATCCAAAATGGATTACAAAGATTTGATTAGTTAACTCTTCATAATATATGTGAAGAGTATATATAAAGGTGTTACATTTTAGGTGTTATGCTCTAAGCGTTATAGTCTAGGCGTTATGTTCTAGGTATTAAGATTTTTGTCTCTTTCTTTTAAGGTTCTTTTTTTTTTTCTAAAAAAAAAATAATAAAGGCATGATAGTACACTCCACTCCATAGACAGTTCACACAAGTTCTTTCATTTTTCATCCCTTCTGGGTCAGAAACGCATCAAGTGACTACGCACATCTCCTAAAATCACCAAATTTGTAACATCAAATTCCTCCCTGCCCTCTTATCAGCAACATAATTCAATTTCCTTAGAGTAAAAAAATTCAGTCTCATCTTTTTAGTAAAACTCAGCTCATTCTCATATCAATCGTAGTGTAAGGTGTATGATTTGATGAATCTATTGTTGACTTTACCACGATCGATTAGGTGAAATTTAACGCTCCGAAATTTCATCCCAAGATGCCATACGGTGCTTAGGGCTACACGTAGCTCCAAGCAAACCCTCAGAGCTAGACACTACCTCAAGAAATTCAATTCAACAATAGTCAAGTATAAAAAGAGATATACCACATCGGGTTCATGAGAAATACTGGAGAATACTAGACTGTACAACCAAAATATATTGAATGTCTATACATACCAAGCCTCTAGTCTGACAAAGCCTCTATACATCAAAATCAAGAATCCATTAGGACAAACTCCCAACTGACTCAAACAACACTGAAACCCATAACAACAGAATGATATCACAAAAAATATAGACACGGTCCTCAAACTATGAGGACTCACCACTGAGGGAACATAGTTGAGGAACTCGAATATCGCTAACGCGGCTGTGGCTGAGTACCTAAACCTACATTATGAGAAAATTTAGTCCATAGGAAAATATGTGGGTCAGCACTTTGGAATGTACTAAGTATGTGGGGGTGCATGTAACAATGCAAATATAATCATCAATTTCAAAAAAATATGCATATGTACAATGATAGCTCACTTGGATTGAGTTAGATTGAAACATACTTTTCATGATCTCATAGTAAATAAATCATATGATAAAAACCTCATAAATCATCATACACAACTCGACTCTTCAAGTCAAGACTCGGAGTGACTTGGTAATTGAAGAAACTCAACTCTTATGGATATAGGAGGTTCTTATAACCGACATAAACCATGTAAGCTACATGGAGTCCAACGTTTTTCCCTCCTAAGGATAGAAATCCACATTGGCGGGAGCGTCGTACTCTTTCCAGGGAGTATAACCTAAACTTAGTGATCACAATCTCATACTCAACCTCTGGCCCACAATTATCAATATCAATCCTACAATGGCATGTAGTTTCAGGGAAATACCATATTTCCCGTTCGATGCTAAATACTAATCCAAGACACAGGCTCAGAACGCGTTAGGAAATCCACCACAAATATCACAAGGGTCTATTATGAAGATCAAATCAAATCTCTTTCTTATTTATCAAATCATAATCAATTTGTGGATTCCTAACTCGACTCAAATCAAATCAATCTTTCTCAATATCAAAATGTATCAATTCATTAAATCATGACAACATCAACAACTTTGAGGAAATATCAAGACTCATTGTAACAACTCAATCTCATTAATCAATATACTCAATAATCCAGTTTGTCATAAGGAAGCTTAAAGCTTGACACATATCTTGAAAGCACGTGAAATATCAACTCATGGTAGAAATATGAAATTCAC
>NW_025865074.1:0-1966 GCF_002878395.1 Capsicum annuum
AATCTCTATCTAATAATATGTGTCAAGTTAGTATATATACATGACCCAAAATGAATCAAATCAGATAATAAATAAAACATTGGGCCTTATACACACAAATGGACTAGCCCACTCCACTAATGTCTATGGGCTTATCATGTAGCACAACACCCCCCTCAAGCAGGAGGGTGAGAGAACTCCCAACTTGTGAAGATAAAGGTGACGAGCTGCACCAGATAGAGCCTTCGTGAAGATGTCAGCCATTTGAGAAGCACTCGGAGTGTGATGTAAAGTGATCAAGCCAGCAGTAAGTTTAGCCCGGACAAAGTGGCAATCCAACTCGATGTGCTTAGTGCGCTCATGGAAGACAGGATTCTTGGCGATATGAATAGCGGACCTGCTGTCACAAAACACTAGAACTGGTAGAGAAGAGTGCATCCCAAAGTCAGAAAGAAGGGGGGAAAGCCAAGTTAGTTCACCTACAGCTTTACTCAACGAGCGATACTCAGATTCAGCAGATGAAAGGGACACCACGGGCTATTTTTTGGACTTCCAGGTGATTAAATTGCCTCCAAGTAAAATGCAAAACCCAGTGACGGAGCGACGACTATCCGGGCAAGAGGCCCAATCACTGTCACCAAAAACTTGTCAAGAGAAGTCAACATAATTATTAAAGAATAAGCCAAGCCCAGGGGAACCCTTCAGGTAACGCACAAGGTGTAAGGCAGCCTGCATGTGAGGCACACAAGGGCGCTGCAAATACTGACTCAAATGTTGGACAGCAAAAGATAGATCCGGCCGAGTATGAGTCGAGAAATTCAACTTGCCAACCAGGCTACGATAAACCTCAGGCTGAGTCTAAGGGTCACCAATATCAACAGTCAATTTGCGATGGAGTTCCTGAGGACAAACCATAGGAGAAGATACATCACAATGATAATCAGCAAGTAAATCATGAACAAATTTAGTCTGATGTAGAAGAACACCAGAATCAGAGTACAAAACCTCAATGCCCAGAAAATAATGCAGTAAACCCAAATCCTTGATCATAAATTGATCATGTAGGAACAATTTGAGATCATCAATTTCTTTGAGATCAGTGCCAGTTAAAAAAATATCATCAACATACACAACTAATATAACAAGAGAATCACCAGATCCCTTAGTGAAAAGAGAGTAATCGTTTAGAGAATGAGTATAACCCCCTTGACTGGAGAGCATGGTACAACTTGGTATACCATTGACGGGATGTTTGCCGAAGCCCGTATAGGGATTTTTTAAGCTTGCAAACCATAGGGATAGAAGAATTAGAAACAATAAGCCCTGGGGGAAGTTTCATGTACACGTCTTCATCCAACTCTTCATGGAGAAAAGCATTGTTAACATTAACTTGAAATAAAGACCAATGATGTTTAACCGCAACAGCCACAAGAATTTTGATAGTAGACATTTTGACCACCAGGAAAAAGGTCTCATGAAAATCAACACCCTCAACTTGAGTGTCCCCCCGGACAACTAAACCAGCTTTATATCTCCTTAAAGAACCATCAGCCCTATATTTGATCTTGTAAACCCACTTACATCCAATAAGTTTCTTACCAGCAGGAAGAGGAACAATAGACCAAGTATTGGTGGCTTCTAAGGCTGCAAATTCTTTCCTCATAGCATCTTTCTAATGAGGAAAAACAACTACCTGAGAGTAACTCCGAGGTTCACATATAGGTTGCTGACCAGTCATAGAAGCATAAACATAATCCTAAAGATAACCTGGAGGATGGGACACTCTGGATGACCTCCTGGAAGGAGGACGAGGAGAAGGTACAGTGATAGACGGGACAGGAACAGGATCTGAAGAAACAGGAGAAGAGTGTGGGACAGGTCCATCAAAAATAAAAGGAGGAACGACAGAGGGAGAAGGAGAAGTAGGGGAAAGGAAAGGAAAGATGGTCTCATGAAAAATGGCATCCCTAGATATGAAATAAGTCTC
>NW_025865075.1:0-1917 GCF_002878395.1 Capsicum annuum
ACTCAAGAACCCCAAGACTCTAATTTCTAGCCAAGATCCAACACTAGTGTCACTCTACTAGTGAGCTTTTGATTTTGGCCTCCCCAAAATGAGAAAGAGAAGTCACCAATATTACAAGTCTTTTGTTTCTTGAATAATAGGAATGAGCTAACTCCAACAATAACCCTAAGACTATCTATTTATATTAGTCCACAAAGAGAGATAACAAATGACCATCCTACCCTTGCTAAGGGGTAGCCTTGGAGTGTAAGTTTATTACACTTCAAGGCTTCTCTTCACACTTAAAAATATTTAATCCATTGAAAGGCTCAAGTACCAACTCACACATGTCCATTTTCATGAACATAGCTTGGATTTTTTTGTAACTTCCGAGCTTGGCTATGTGTGAATGGTCGTGACCTTGTTGGACAGCTTGGTACACCCGTATGATGTGAGTGAGAGGTCAATCAGTTTCAGCGTTTCTTTTAAAATTCAACAACATGATGAATCGATTTTTTGTTCAAGGTTCAAGAGGAAGGAGAGGAACCACATCCCAATGGTGCTTTTACGAAAATATGGTCACCGGTGGCTAATACCTTCTCGAGACTATCGGAGTCAAATTTTGGACACCAGTGTGAGTCGAAAGACGCTGTAATTGGGGTGGGTGAACCTTATAGATATCAAGTGCCCACATATATAGAGTCAAAAAGATATATGATGAGGGATTTTCGCCTTTGAATGGCTAAATCCCGTGTGTTTGGGTGAGAGAAAAGACCAAAATACCCCTTAAGAAACAGAAAAGGTCTCAGAAATTTTTGCTAGTTGATAGGCTTATATGCTGAAGTAAAATGGCCATAATTTTTTACTCCAATGTTGGATTTTGACGAAGTTAGTTGCATTATAAAGAAGACTCAAAGTCCTTTCATTTGATTTATAGAACGCCTCTCAGTTCATTATATACAAAAAGTTATGATGATTGAAGTTGACCCTAAAACTGTAGCTTGAAATGCGCCCCATCTGCGCCCAAGATGCAGGAGCAGATGAAAGGCATCTCCAACCAGTATGTTATGCCCCTGAAATTTTCCCAAGATGTGCCCAAGATGCTGGAGTATATGAAAGGCATACTAAACCAATGTGTTATTCACCTAAAATACGCCCAATATGTGCCCAAATGCTGGAGCATATGAAAGGCATTTAGACCAGTTCAGATGGAAAATAATTCTCTTTGCAAAGTCATAACTCTTAGCTCTAGTATCGAATTTAGGAGAGATTAGTACCATTGGAAAGATACTTTGAGGACCTTTCATTCTATATATAGAAGGCCTTTTAGTTCGTTGTATACAAGAAGTTATGATTGGCGAAAGTTGACCCAAGTTGGAGTGTCCACTAAAACTTAATCGATGGAATTGTTTTCAACTCGTCTAAGAGTTAGGGGATTCTTGTGACCTCAATTCATATTCAAAGGTATTCACCTACTATAGGATTGATCTCCACCCATGTATTAACAAGGAATCACTTAGTTTGGGTCTACACGCGTAGGAACGATGGTCTAAATTCTAGCCCAAAAGTACAGGGTGTTTGTCATGATCCGAACTGGGGCCCTGACCATGACGAGCATCCCAAACCATGAAGGCCTGAGAGCCTTTCTAACTTGTAATCACATAGAACATTCATATATAAAAAGGAAGTGCGGGAAATACAAAATAAAACGGAATCATGGTCATAAATCTGAAAGTTGTTCAGCAATACGAAAATAGGTTTTTTAAGACAAAAGCCACATTTTTTTTGTTTGCAAAATCTCTACTACATAAGACATCAAAACTTGTCTGAATCTAGGACAAGGCCCCAGTAGATCAAAACCATAATAAATGATAAATGACTGAAAGAAAATAGGCCTTCTGAAATATAGAAGGCTCACCAACTGCACTCTTCACTCCT
>NW_025865076.1:0-1151 GCF_002878395.1 Capsicum annuum
AATATTTGCCCTATTTCTACTTTGCAAAAGTTGAATATTGGTACTGACAGGATCAGGCCCAACAATGTATGTGTTAGGGCTTTCGATGGTGCAAAATCAAATTCCATTGGCGAAATAGAACTAATGTTGACCATAGGGCCTATTGAGTTCGCCATAGAGTTTCAAGTATTGAATGTAGACTCCTCTTACAATCTATTGTTGGGAAGGCCGTAGATCCATAAGGCCAAGGCGGTTGCATCTATACTGCACCAAATGATTAAGTTTGAGCATGACAGGCAAGAAGTAGTTATTCATGGTGAAGGGGATTTTTCAGCCTACGAAGATTCTCCCTTGTCTCTTATTGAAGCAAATAACGTAGAGGAGACATTCGTCTATCAAATTTTTGATACAGTGCCAGTGAATCGTATCCTTGAATGGCAGGCTATACCAGGATCGCAATTGTCTTCTGCTTTTATCATGATAGTGAGTGAACTTTGGAAATACAAATTTGAGCCAGGAAAGGGTTTGGGAGCATCTTTGCACGGTATAGTTCGTCCCATATGTCTGAGTGAGAATGTGGGCATGTTTGGTCTGGGATTTGAGCCTACAGCTGAAGATCTGAAGAAAGCCAAGGGAAGGAAAAGGGGAATATGGTCGCTCCCTCGCCCAATGCCACTACTCAGTGAATCATTTGTTAAGAGCGGTGTCATGAAGCATGTGGAATTTGAATTTAAATTGGTTGATGACTTCCAGAACCTTTTATTTGAAGTTGATATGGTCGAAGCAGGAGAAGGTACCAGTATGAGCGACGTGCAATTCATAGATCCAGCTATTCGGCTCAATAATTGGGAAGTCACTCCTCTCCCCATCAGGAGAGAGTTTTGGTAGTTTATTTTTTTTTCTGTTTATTCGAGTTGTTTCAGGGTTGTAATTCGGATTTTAGTTTGTTTATGTTATGTTGGCATCTGTGTTTAAACCCTTCTATCTTTTATTTAATGAAATGCAATGTCCCTTTTGTTTCGTGTCTAATATATTTTGTTTTTCTTTTCTTACACAGTTCTCTTTATGCTAATTCTAATGACATGACATGCATGCAGAATTTTCAGCCTGATCTTAAAATCCAAACTAATCAAGATGTAATGAAGCAAGATGGGGAATATGATGAAGAAGAA
>NW_025865077.1:0-1039 GCF_002878395.1 Capsicum annuum
TTTATTTGGACTAGCTACAATTATTCAAGAATTAGCAAATAATTATACTAATGGCAACCCAATATGGAGCTATTATTCGCGAGACCATTAGATGATTTATTCAAATTCAAAAGAGCTACGACAAGCAGATATGGAAGATGTTAGGCAATGGATAATGACATTACTTAACCCAGAAAAATAATCTACTGCAAGAGCAGTTAAAAAAGAATTTATTTCAGACGGATTATTGACAAGATATTGTAAGATAATTGGACACAAATATCCAGACCATCAATGTTCAACATGTAATGGAGAAGATAACATTATTCCAGAAGTACACCTAGAATAAAAATCAAGAAGATGAGCATGCCAGCTGGAAAGATAAGATAAGAAGCAATAATGGAGATATGGAAAAACAGCAGATACGACAACGAGAAGATATCAACGAAGTAATAGAAGACAAGATACTAAATTATTTACATAAAATTGTTGTACAGAATTATTAGACTTTAGCCTTTTCTTTTTAGCCTTCTAGCCTTTTTGACTTTTTTAAAGGCTATAGCATTAACTTTTTAGCCTTCTAGCCTTTTTTACTTTTTTTAAAGGCTATGGCACTTAGTTTTAGGATTCCTTTTAGAAAACGTGTAAAGACTTTATAAAAAATTTTCATTCTATAAATGGAAGAAACCGAAGGCATTACAAAGCAAGCCTTCATGTGTTGAAGCAATACTCTCTCCAGTCCACAACAAATATTTGCTCAGTTAATTAAAAAACAGACATATTTCAATGGAAAAAGCCATGGAGGAACAAACTTCAGAAATATCAAAACTACCCGAACAGATATATTTATTTATAATTATGAATAGCTAAATTCATAATTCCCAACAATCATGATATGATAAAATAAATTCATATTAGTTACTTTATAGTAGAATTATTCGAAGAATAATATGTTAAGAAGTTTATTAGCAAAGTGCAAACGGAGAAAAATCCCTAAGAACTATGCCATCCTAAAGGTGAAACCAATAAGGCAAGAAGCCATGGCGGGGAGTAACCAGAG
>NW_025865078.1:0-2476 GCF_002878395.1 Capsicum annuum
AGGGCAATTTTAGTGCTAGCAGCCGCGGTAATTCCAGCTCCAATAGCATATATTTAAGTTGTTGCAGTTAAAAAGATCATAGTTGGACTTTAGGATGGGCCGTCTAGTCCGCTAATGGTGTGCACCGATCGTCTCGTCCCTTCTGTCGACAATGCATTCTTGGTATTAACTTGCCGGGTCATGCCTCCGCTGCTATTACTTTGAAGAAATTAGAGTGCTCAAAGCAAGCCTACGCTCTATATACATTAGCATGGGATAACATTATAGGATTTCGGTCCTATTATGTTGGCCTTTTGGATCAGAGTAATGATTAACAAGGACAGTCAGGGGCATTCGTATTTCATAGTCAGAGGTGAAATTCTTGCATTTATTAAAGATGAACAACTATGAAATCATTTGACAAGGATGTTTTCAATAATCAAGAACGAAAGTTGGAGGCTCAAAGATGATCAGATACCGTTCTAGTCTAAACCATAAACGATGCCGACTAGGGATTGACGAATATTTCTTTTAGGACTCTGCCGGCACCTTATGAGAAATCAAAGTTTTTGGGTTTTGGGGAGAGTATGGACATAAGGCTAAAACTTAAAGTAATTGATAGAAGGGAACCACCAGGAGTGAATCCTGTGGCTTAATTTGACTCAACACGGGGAAACTTACCAGGTCCAGACATAATAAGGATTGAAAGACTGAGAGCTCTTTCTTGATTCTATGGGTAGTGGTGCATGTCCGTTCTTAGTTCGTGGAGCGAGTTGTCTGGTTAATTCTATTAACAAATGAGACCTCATCCTGCTAGCTAGCTATGTGGAGGTATCCCTTCGCGGCCAGCTTCTTAGAGGGACTACGACCTTTTAGGCCGCGGAAGTTTGAGGTAATAACAGGTCTATGATGCCCGTAGATGTTCTGGGTCGTACGCGCTCAACACCAATGTATTCAATGAGTTTATATCCTTGGCCGACAGGACCGGGTAATCTTTGAAATTTCATTATGATGGGGATATATCATTGCAATTGTTGGTCTTCAACGAGGAATTCCTAGTAAGCGCAAGTCATCAGCTCATGTTGACTATATCCCTGCCCTTTATACACACTGTCTGTCGCTCCTACCAATCAAATAATATGGTAAAATGTTCAAATTATGGCTATGTGGGCGGTTCACTACCCGCGACGTCATGAGAAGTCTATTAAACCTTATCAATTAGAGGAAGAAGAAGTCGTAACAAGGTTTCTATAGGTGAACCTGCGGAAGGATCATTGTTAAAACCTGCATAGCAGAATGACCCACGACCGTGTTTAACAACTGGGGAGCCCACGTTGGCGGAGAGCTTCAGCCCTCAGCACGAGAACCTTCCCTCGTCCTCGGTGCATGCACCCAGTACGTGCGCCGGGAGACGAATGAACCCCAACGCAAAAAGCACCAAGGAATACTTAAATTGACAGCCTGCACCTCACTCTCCATTCGTGGCCTGTATCAAGCGGACGTGTGCTTCTTTTATAAATAAAAATTACTCTCGACAATGGATATCTTGGCTCTTGTATTGATGAAAAACATAGTGAAATACAATATTTGGTGTGAATTGCAGAATCTCGTGAACTATTGACTCTTTGAACACAAGTTGCGCCTGAAACCATTAGGCCGAGGGCACGTCTGCCTGGACATCATGCATCGCTTCACTCCCTTGCATCGCACCTTAATCATGGGGTGCGCTTCCATCACAGGGCGGATACTGGCCTCCCGTTAACCTCAAGCTCGTGGCTGGTCTAAATGTTAGTCCATGTCAATGAACGTGGCAAGTGGTGGTTGTAACTCAACTCTCTTTGTTGTCGCGGCTACAGCCTATCGTTCATTTAGACTCCGGGACCCTACCGTGCTTAGGCTCTCTAACTGCGACCCCAGTTTAGGCGGGATCACCCATTGAGTTTAAGCATATCAATAAGTGGAGGAAAAGAAACTTATAAGGATTCCCTTAGTAACGGTGAGCGAACAAGGAACAACCCATCCTTAGAATCGGGTGGCTCCATCTTCTGAATTGCAGTCTGGAGAAGCGTCCTCAGTGGCGTACATGGCCCAATTCCCCATGGAAGGAGACGTCAGAGAAGGTGAGAGACCCGTTGTGTCTGAACCCTGTCGCACCATGAAGCGCTTTCTATGAGTTGGGTTATTTGGGAATACAGCCTAAATCGGGCAGTGAATTCCATCCAAGGCTAAATATAGGGGAGAGACCGATAGCGAAGAAGTACCATAACGGAAAGATGAAAAGAACGTTAAAAATAGAGTCAAAGAGTGCTTGAAATTGTTGGAAGAAAAGTGGATAGGGGCTGGTGATGCGCCCTGATCGGATGTGGAATGGCGACGAGCTGGTCCACCGATCGACTCAGGGCGTGGACCAGCAGGGATTTGGGGGCGGCTAAATCTCGAGCTTTTAATATGCTTTTGGAATGCCATCTCCTTAATTGTGGTAGGCAGCGCATTCCTC
>NW_025865079.1:0-1251 GCF_002878395.1 Capsicum annuum
ATGCCCCAAGTTGTGTTATGGACGATTTAAGTTGAGGGAAAAAGACCCAGTTGCCCATTGATTATTTGAATAAAAAAGAGATACAATAATGTCACCTCCACACGGTTTTATCATAGTCCAGGAAATCCCTTATCGCATCGGGAATAGCATCAGGTCAGGACTAGTACTGCGACACAAGCTTATCACGGAGACTGTCTATTTTCGTGATCCAAACATGCCCCAAACCTCATCCTAAAAATTCAAAACTCCCCTAAGACATACTCTTAACCTCCCTAAATATGAATCAACTTAAAACCAAATAATTTAGGGACTGGAAGGTGAAACTAAAAATACATAAAGTTTAGGGGTCTTGAAAATGACTAAGTCCCCAACACTTAGTGAAATTTTCAAGCCTTGGACCCCTTATGCATGCAACTAAGAGATGAACTGAGCAAAGAATATTACGTGATATTACAATATCTCTCCCTTTGGGAAAATTAATCCTTAAATGAGACTGGTTAGAATGAGAACACTAAGGCAACTGAGATTATATACTAAACATGAATGACTTGGAACATGATTGTATAACTGAGTTTGAAGCATGATACGTAAACTGAACTTGTTTCATGAACGCATGCACTAACATGAGAACGGTTACATAGCTAAAATAGAGTATAAAAATGAACCAATATAAGGAAAATCATTACCTCAAGTTGAATTTGAGTTTACAGAGAAAAGATGAGGATACTGGGCTCGCGTATCTGCTTCTTCTTCCAAAGTAGCTCCCTCAACTGACTAATTCCACCATAGAACTTTAGCCAAGGGAACTTTTTTATTCCTTAGTCTACGAATATAATGATCAAGGATCTCAACTGGGACTTCATCGTAGGAAAGGCTATCCTATACATCCATACTCTCTAAAGGAATAACAATAATTGAATCCCCAATACATTTCTTTACAAAGAAACATGAAACACCGAATGAACTAATGTCAAATCTGCAGGCAACTAAAGCTCATAAGCTACCTTCCAAAAATGGCTCAAGATTTTATAAAGGCCAACATATTGTTGCTGATATTCTCCCTCTTGACAAACCTCTTCACTCCCTTTATAGGCAAAATTTTTAAATAAAATAAATCACTAACTTTAAACTTGAGCCCTCTTCTCCTCACATCTGTATAAGATTTCTGATAAATTTGGGCTGTTTTTAACCTAGACACTAAAATCACTAATAACTAATAACTGATAAGCTCAAGTCATAGTATTCTAAAAA
>NW_025865080.1:0-1269 GCF_002878395.1 Capsicum annuum
CACTAAAGACGTTAACGCCATGCAATGACCTTAACTTAAATGCCGTTAAATATTTTTATGAAAATATTTATTTACGCTAAATATCTCTTTCGTTATAATGGTAGCCAATAGTCACTGTATACCTAGCACGACATATGATAATATACAAAAGGGCATCTATCGATTTTCTTTTGAAGATGTGTAATATCTAGACATATGTTGTTAAAGTAGAGAGCAACACCATTCAAGTATAAAATAAACATAACAATAAACTAAACAACATAACATATATATATATAACTAATATTACTGGGTTCGAATGAACCATAACTGATGATAGAACATCATAAGATGGCTCAAACAGTACACACTAACACCATTCAAACGACAAAAACAACACGACTATGGACTGATAACATGACTCGAACGACACACACTAACACCATTCAAATGATAAAATCAACACGATAATGGACTGGAAACATGACACAATAACTAAACTTATAGGGTTCGAATGAACCATAACATAGATGATGAACATCATAGGACGACTCAAATATAAAAGACACGACACATTGAGGATAACTCAAATGACACGATAAACCTAGATTCGCGCTTATTACTCATGTGTCTTCCATAATGCGCAACTTAGGAACGACAGTTGAACTAGTAGGAACTGCAGAAGAAGTAGATCCACCATCCCTAATTAGGAAAGGGTGCACCAACATTGGGTCCATGAGAAGAACTTGCCCCATCACCACTAGTAGAAGACAAGGCACTTCCAAAGGTGAGAAATGGGAGTGGAGCATCACTCCCCATTTGTTGAAGTTTTGCCTCGAATTCAACTTTTCACTTTTGAGCTTCCAATGCCTCCTTCAATTGTTCAAGTTGGGAGAGGCTAAGTCCTTCGATAATAGGAGATTCGCACACACGATCGTAGGCTCCCCTCCCAGATTCAAGTAGGGATTTCCCTATAGCTTTCTCCTTCTGGAGAGACTCCTGCATGTCCATGACCTCCTTATTGAGCCCACGTTGACCAGTGTTTCGATGAGCCCTGATTAGGTGGTTGTAGCGATCATCATCATTTGGTGGAGGGAGGTCCCTCCCCAGGAACCTATCCACCAGCAACTCCACTGAAGGGTGGCCAAAGGAGTAAACTTTGTTGGCTTTGCCCGGAGAAAATACCACAATGGCAATTTCAGCACCACATAGCGTACAAAGCTCACTAGCCTTTTTGAAGAGTCCAGCACGACGCTTAGAGAAAGTAACTTGCATGTTACTCTCATTTTT
>NW_025865081.1:0-1308 GCF_002878395.1 Capsicum annuum
GTATAAGTGCGAACAAACATGAGATTGCCGACTTCAATTTCCAGGGATAGGTTAATAATTCACACATAAAGATAGTTCTTTATTATCTTTAGGATCTAATACTAGAAAAAGTATTGTCTTCTCCATTAAAAAGTAATTAACAACAGTTCACTTAATAGTCCAAACAAAGTTGAAACACGTTTAGCATTTAATATGCATCAAATTCATACACAACTTTTAAATGCGAAAAAAAATAAATTTAAACATGCAACTAAAATTAAAAGCTCACATATACATAATAAATTTTACGTAACAAATAACAATGAAATTTGTTAAATAACTTTTGGTCATGCTTTGATTCACATTAAAACTTAAATAACTAGTACAGATTTGATATGAACCTCGGTGATGAATTATTCCGAATGAAGAACGAAAACGTCGTCACCGGAAACTCGAACGGTACCCCAAACTCTTCTTCTCTTCCGTTTGTGTGTGTGTTTGTAGTATAGTGGTGTAGTGGTTTTTTTTCTTTTTTTTTTCGTGTGTGTGTATATGTGATTAGTGGTAGTATGTAATGGTAGTATGTAGTATAGTGTAGTGGTTTTGTGTGTGCAGATATCCTAATCATGCATGTGTATAGTAGTAGTGCATATATATAGTAGTAGTAGTGTTTTTGTTTTTGTAGTTTCCGTGTGTGTATATCATATGTAGTGTAGTGGCGGTGTCTGTAGTTGTGGTAGTGTGGGGGGATAGTGGGGGAGGTTGATTAGGAGTGGGGGATTGTGGGTGGTTTGGGTAGATTTAGGATTTGACTTTATCTTCTTTTTTTTTTTTTAAATAAATAAGTAATAAAAATAAATAAAAACTTATTTTAATATGACTTTATTTTTTTGTAGTTTTCCAAACTTTAAAAGCAATCTTGTAAAATAAGATACTAAATGACGTAAAACATTCAGTTTGGTCAAAAATTAGGTGTTTACAGAATGCCCCTTCTTTGCTTGAAAATATGGAGAAGTTCCAAGAAAAGAAGTGAACAGGACTAATTTTTGGCCCAACCGTTTATTCAGAAGTAATTCGCAAATAAGTAGGAAAAAGGTGTGACCGAGCCCTGGCTTTGGGCATCCTACATATCTCGGGTTATAAGGGATTAGGTCACGTGTAATTCAAATGGGTGTAAGAGTGGAATGAATGGATGAGTTGGAGAGTCGAGTTGTGGTCTCGTCGAGTTTTCGGTTCGTTGCTCCTTCTATTACATTAAAAAGAGGAAAATGAAACTAAAGACGAAAGATACAAATTCCTAGCTATTCTAATTGTCTTGATTCTCTTGCT
>NW_025865082.1:0-4949 GCF_002878395.1 Capsicum annuum
CATATGTCGATGGGACAGACCACTTCATGACTCCAATTTGCCGAACAAAAGTACTGAGCAAAATCAGTCTACTTGGCTAACAACTCTAGATTATGGGGAGAGAGACCTAGGCTAATAATAAGACAAAGGCCAACACAAAGATTACCGGACCCACCGAGGGTTGCCTACGTATCCCAACCCGAGGAAAGGGAATCAGGTATGCGTAGTTCATCTAGATTGGACAATTAACGATTAACTAATAAATTGACCATAACTTAAGAGACACAACCAAAAACAAACAAAGAAAAACTTTTTGGATTTTCAACTAGACACTTCAACTAAGACTGACACCACCAATTATGAAGAAAAATCTTTTTGGTATTTTTGCTTTTAACAAATAAGTAGAAAAGGCAAACAAAACCCCTTTTTTTTTCATTTTTTTGTTGAACTTACGGTATTTTGAGAAGATAAATGCAAAACGTAAAAAAAAAAAATTCTTTTTGAGTTTTTGGATCGTGAAGAACAAAAGTCATAAAGAACTCTAAAATAAACTACGACACTCCTTTTGATTCATTCTTTTTGACTCACTTTTTCTATATTTTTTTTCTTTTTTGTTTTTGCCTACGCACCTTACTCCTAACAAATTTTTTTTTCAAATCAGTCTGTCAAATGACCATGTTACCCTTAAAGATTCAACAGTTAGCACGTAGGGATGCTTTAGAGGTAAGTCTCCTACAAAGGGCCATGTGGGTCCCGCTAGGTCTCAGTATGATGCACATAAGCATGACCTAAAGGCTGACCTACGTTGTGGTTCACTAACAAGGCTGTTCGGGGGAGCGTATGGTCGATAGTGGCTGCTTTGCTTTCCACCTACTCCATAACACTGACGGCTCCCCCCAAAATAAGGGTGACTCAACTAGAGGTCGTGTACAACACGTGTACTACAGACTTGTTGCAGAATGAAGGCCTGGGGGCAGACACATGATGACAGATATAAAAGCGGTAACACATAGGATAAATACTATAATCAAAGAGCACTAAAAATGCACAAAAGTGAAAAAAATAACACAAACAAAATCACAAACAATTCTTATACACTCGTAACGCCAAACAAAGCCGACACGACTCCAAAAATAGCTCGAATTCTAAGAAGTTAGATTCCCCAGTGGATTCGCCAGTGCTGTCACACCCCTTTTACTAACCCCAAAAAAAAGGATTCGATTTTAAGTTTCGAAAGGGTTTTTGTTATTAAGTGACAAAAGAAAACAATTTGTTTCGAAGAAGGATTGTTTTTACATTTGAAATCAGAGTCGCCACTTGGCATAATCAGGTGTGCCAAGTCACCACTGGAAAATCCTTTTCAAAACCATTTGACTCTTTAAAATGGTTTGCGAACAGAGATTCCGGTTAAGGAATTCTGTTGACCGAGGGGAAGGTGTTAGGTACCGCTCAATCCCGTGGCTCAACCACGGTCTCTTAGTAGAGCGTATCGGCTAATATGACATTACAATTGTATAAACCATACAAAAACACATAAAACAATCCATCAAAAACATGAAACAAAACAAATCCAAAACTTAGGGTCCAATCCAATTATACAGGCCAAAAATAGAAAAATGCATAAAAATAAATCCTATTCTAAATTAATTCTAGACTAATGTTCTACCCGACGCCTCGGGCCTTCATCACGAACATCCTCCGGGTACAAGATACCTCAGGGCATTCCTCGGTGA
The DNA here is from genome assembly GCF_002878395.1 of Capsicum annuum. Classification (NCBI taxonomy): domain Eukaryota; kingdom Viridiplantae; phylum Streptophyta; class Magnoliopsida; order Solanales; family Solanaceae; genus Capsicum; species Capsicum annuum. Next base: position 1,713 of record NW_025865082.1, read on the forward strand.
ATAAATATATACAGATACTTTGGGGCATTCCCCGACCGAATGAATACATTTTTAGTGCGAGAAAATCAAATTATTCAATAAAATTTCAAACATTCCATGGAATTCCCAACATTCAACCAAAGCTGTCAATTCTAAACATTCCACGAAAACAACCTAGCCTATATTCGCCTATCCAATTAGCGACCTAAAATAGTGATACTATCGAGTTCATCAACATTATTCATGTTTATTCCAAGTTGAACAAAAAGTAACAATAAAACCATCATTAACCCAAATTCATAATTTTATCAATCTCGTAATTCCACCCGAATTTTCCTTTTATCTACCCATTAAAAAATGATCAAACTCATTCCTCAAACCAACATATCCAAATCACAAACGTCATGATCAACATCAACAAAAATCCAACAAAACATAATAACACCGCACATATTCACAACCCATTCAACACACCAAGATAGATAAAAAGAGAGCGAGTTAAGAAATGGACCTTTCAACAATCTGATCTTTGTTGATAATAAGAAAACCCAGACTTGGAATTTCGAATAGAACCTCAATGGCAACGAATCCAACTCGAATAGAAAAATAACAATCTGAACTGAAGCCTCAAACGACCTCACAAGAACGAATTTTTCATTGGTAATAGTGTGATAATAAAGCTCGAACTCAAAATCTTCGAATGAAGAACCTCAACAAGGAATAAATCCAATCGATCAAACCCCTTTATTCTATTTCTTATCAACCCAAACCATAATCACAAAGAAAACAAGAGGCCTACAATTAATTTCGCACTCCGCGACTGTTTGGTCGAAGAAACTGAAATGGCGGTCAGTTTTGGTTCATGTTTTTGATGGATTTGACAATGGAAATGGTTCTATTTGGGGTGATTTTTGCGGGTTTTCACTGGTTCAGTTCAGCCTCTATTTTCCTTCGCTCGTTTCTCTGTTACCTCTGTTTCTCTTTATCTCTTTCCGTTCAACATCTTACTCCCCTCTCTCGATATCTTTTAATTTTCTTCTTTCTTACGCTCAAATATCTCTCTCTATATGGTTTTCTCTCCGTCCAGCTCCCGTCTTTGATCTGTGCGTGTACCGATGTGTTTATGCGTATATTTCGTCTATGAATTATAAGAGATGTGTATCTGCCTTCTTCACTGTGTGTGTGATGTGAGTGAAGAAGAAAAGAAGAAAATGAGGTTGTGTGTATGTTCGAGAAAAAAAATGGATAAGATCCTCAGTGTATTCCCTGTCTGTATAAAACATGAAAACAAAAGGGTTCTTGGCCTCCTCCTCCAAAGTTCCTCCGTGGGACCCCTTTTGGTGTATATCCTCTTTTCTTTTTATCCAAGAAATGTAGGGGAGGGGTGTTTTATTTTGATTGGGTAGGTTGTTAGGATAAGATAAAATTAGTTAGGGGATTGTTATTTTTGTCATTTTATGGAGGGATTATCACATGGGTGAGGGTACACGGTAGGATAAGGTAAAAAAATAGGTAAAAAAGATATCGGGGAGGGACAAAATTAGGTGTCTACAGAGGCCAGTTAAGCTAGTCATTAGTGGGTCTATGTTGAATGCTATTAGTGCCTACACTCACCAAACGAGCTTGGACAAGGAGGAGAAGAAGACCTTTTGGGAGGTTTTGGATAAGGTGGTGAAAGGCGTTTCGAGCACTAAGAACCTCTTTATAGAAGGGAATTTCAATGTACATATTGAGTCTATATCGAGAGGCTATGATAATGTGCATAAAGGTTTCGGATACAGGGAAAGGAATGGAGCAACTTCAGTTTTGGATTTCACTAGGGTCGTTGGGTTGTGGGTAGCAAATTTGAGTTTCCCGAAGAAGGAAAAGCACCTTGTTACCTTCAGTAGTTAGGTGGCCAAGACTTAGATAGACTTTTTGCTCTTTAGGAAAGGTGACACAACGCTTAAAGACTGTAAAGTCATACCCAGCGAATCTTTCGACACAACAAAAACTTATGGTAATGGAATTGGAAATCAAAAAAGGGAGTAAGAAGACGGGTATGAAGGATCAGACCTAGGATTCAGTGAGGTAGCTTAAATATGGACATTGCATTGAGATTTGGGAGAAGCTAATGACAACTGGGGCTTGGGAGAGTAGAGAGGATGTGGATAGTATATGGGAGACGACTGTCAATTCCATTAGAGAGACAGTTAGAGAGGTGTTGGGTGTTTCAAGCGGCCGATCTAGCAAGCACCGAAGTGACAAACGGTGGAACGAAGAAGTTAAAAAGGAAGGTGAAGACTAAGAAGGTGGCTTATGCCAAATTGGTTAAGAGCAAGAAAGAAGAGGAGAAGCGGAGAATGAGTATAAGTTAGCTAGTAAAGTGTAATGCTCCGAAAAATGGATCCCGGAGCGTCACACAGTGCTTGAGGCTACGAGTAGCCCTAAGCTAACCCTTTGAGCCATTTTCATTCCATTCAACACAAATCAATAGGATTTCCATAAATAACCCTCAAATATCAACAGAGTAATCATCATCCAAGAATAAAAGAATTTCAGAAAGATAACAAAATAAGACTTATTAGTCAACTCCCAACATATCTATACTAGTCTGACAAGCCTCTAAGAAAATCAATAAAACCAGCGAGCCATTGAGACATGCCCCAACTGACTCATACTCAGTTATCAAATGTAAACAATTCTGTGAAACTAACATCAGACATCACATCCTCGAAACATAAGGACTCACCACAACAGAGGATGTAGAACAGCATGCCCGAAGAATCACTGTCGAACCTGGAACTAAGCACCTGAACCTACATTCCGAGAAAATGCAGCCCACATCCGAAGATGTGGGTCAGTACCATGGAAAGGAACCGAGTATATGGGGGTGTATGCAGTTGTATAAACACATCATCATAAATATTTATAAGAAATATGCAGGATGTATGAAAGGCTCACATAGCCCGAAGAAAATCATCATAATCATGAGAGGATGAAATAAGTACAATAACACATGTGAGTTATCATATACTTTGTCAATCACTTTCATTTCATCAAGAATATCAATCTTCATAATGTAAATATCATTTAAATCTTTCGAAAGAATAACTTGCACAATTCTACTTTCAAATAACTTCACCATTCACCATAGACACAAGGAAACACACACACACTGGGAGATCCTATAATCGACATAAACCATGTGAGCTACATGAAGTCCAACGTACAACCCACGTTGGGGAGATCCGTCCTATCCTTGCCATCGGAGTAGGA
>NW_025865083.1:0-1086 GCF_002878395.1 Capsicum annuum
CAATGAATGTCAAATTGCATCCATATGAATCAAATTGATGATTAAGATATCTTCCCATTCATGTGGTTACAGAAGTGTTTCTCTGTGATGTTGGACCAAATGGGAGAATTCTCATAAAAGGGGTGAGCGTGACCGGAGAGAGGAAGGTTCGCAGGAAGAATATGGTTTTTAAGATGCAAACTCAGAATTTATGCCCACCGGGTGAATTTACTGTTTCATTCCAGCTACGAGGTCCAATTGATCATCTAAACTAGTCTTGTAATTTTGAACCTGACGGGATTTTTGAAGGTGTTGCGAAGAAAAAACAGCAGGTCCTTTAAGGTGCAGTGACATATTTAGATCAAAATATTTCCTCTTTGTATAAGTGTAGACACATAATTTTGTCCCTCCCCGAAAGCATTCTTACCATTTTACCCTCATCTTAGTGTGTGCCCTCACTCGTGTGATAACCCCTTCACAAAAAGACAAAAATAACAATTCCCAACTAATTTTATCTTATTCTAACAACCCCTCCCTATTAAAAATGACACATCACCATCACCACCCTAACTACCCATGTGATCCCCCCTCTTTTTTCTTGTCCACAAAGAAAGAATATATGGGTGACCCACCAAAATTCCCACATCATAACAAATCCATGCCCATTATAAAAGAAAAATTCTAAGAGGGAAAAAGGGGGCTCATTCTTTGATCATCATCTTCTCCACAATAACAGCAATCACAAAATAGTCTTCCTTACAAGAACAACAACAACAACAAAAAAAAAAAAAGGGCGCCGGTGAACAGTAACAGCGTGAAAAGTGATGGTGAACGGGTCATTATTTGTCAAGTTGGATTGTTGGTGTTAAGGTTCGGCTCGAGGTTTCCGGGTGCGAACTCTCTTTATTCGAATAACATTGAGTTTGAAAGCTTCAAATTTGAGGTCCAATTCTTTCTTCTCTTTCATTTAATTCTTATGTGATTGTGATTGCGTGTGATTCGATACCGTGGTTTGTTTGTTGATGTGAACTGTTGGTGACATTTGGGTGTGTGATGTGCCAAGCATGATGGTGAATTTTCGTTATTCTCGATTGGTGGATTGTGTAT
>NW_025865084.1:0-1403 GCF_002878395.1 Capsicum annuum
ATTATTTCACCGTATGAAAGGTATTACTAGATGGCCTCATGGATACCAATATTTATACTATTTATATATTATTTTCATGCAACCCATCTTACTATGAATATATTATTATTTTCATGCAATCCCTTTTATTATATATTCACTGCTACTTAAATAGGTTCTAAAAATATACACACTATAAAAATAAAAACAAAAATTTCACTATAACAAAAACATGTACACGTATATACTATGAAAATGAGAAACTCTAATTAACAAACACTTAGATGCATGATTGTAAATGACGAGAAAGAAAAGAAATATTAAATTGTGCTTTTAAGAATTACTTTGGATCAACTAAACACATTATTAAATTTTAAACAATATTTAAGGAAAGCCATCGCAATATCTAAGCATACAACATATTTAATAACTAAATTAAAATGCTTTCGGATATATATATATATATATATATATATATATGAATATGATAGAATAAATTTTATTTCGGCATAAAATTGTTTAAACAATTTCATTCAAACATCGATTCATGATAAAACTTATAAAATTATAACATAGGAGTGAATAAGAACCTGTACAATGAACTAGTTGAAAGAGAAGCATGAAAGACGTCATTGGAAACTCGACAGAAACCGAACTTAATCTCTAAAATCAAAGAAGTCTCTTTTTGTTTCTTTTGTTTCTCTGCTGCTTTTTGTTTCTTCTCGTGTTCTTTGTTTTTTACTTTTTAAATTCTTTGGTTTGTTCAAGTTTTTGTCTTTTTTTTTCTTGTTTTTTTTGTTCTTCTCCTCGTCCGTGTCCGTGTGTGTTGTGTTATATAGTGTATAGGGGGTTGGGAAGTTGAGGAAGGTTGAGAGAAATTAGCGGGTGGTCGGGTAGTTTAGGATAAGACTTATTCTTTTTTTATTTAAATAATAAATTAAAATAACTAATAAAAATAACAGAATATTAATTTTTATATAAGAAAATATAATAAAAGTTTATAAATAATTTAAATTAAATGTAATTAAGATAATACTAAAACTACTAACTTATTTATTTAAAAAGAAACATATTTTTTTTAAATTTTTGTATTATTTTTTTTTAAAATTGGAATAAAATAAAATAATATCCTATAATTAACTTCATTTAGTTATTTATTTTTTAACTAAATATTTAATATTGAAAAATATATATATTACACTCGGGGAGGATCAAAAATCACGTGTCTACATTCCCCTCTTTGTTTGAAATATCGAAGGGTTTTCATACAAAGATATGATTTTTGATCCTCCGATTATTCAAAAAGAGTATAAAAAGAAAAAGGAGATGTGACTGAGTCCTGGTTTTGGACCGCCTACATATCCCAGGTTATAAGGGAATCAGGTCACGTGTAGTTCAAAGGTAAAATGGTGAGAGAACGAGGT